>NC_092424.1:48772260-48926329 GCF_036169615.1 Heliangelus exortis
TAGAGTATGATATAGGAATAGTTACCCTTCTGCTGCTGGACACCATGGAAAGGATGGGAAGTTGGTGTGGACCAGTAGTTTTTTATTTGAATTATAAAATGTCTTGGAACCTGCAAGAGGACAGATAGAATTCTGTGATGAATATAAATCTTCTGGTCCAAAGCTAAAAGCATATTGTTGGGTCTTCATCTAACTGGGTCTTGTGAGAAACTCAAAAGCAAAGATGATAGCTATTATGAGGTGAAAATTCCTGAACTAACTGATTCAGAATTTCACCTGAGTTGATATATTTCTAAACATGACATTCTTTAGTATTAATTCCCTTCAAATTGTTTGGAGTGAGGCTGAACATGCCTTGTTTCAGTTTTAACAACTAGTTTTGACTAAAAGACAGAAGAGACTGTTGAAGCCTTTTTCCATATTTTTTGTGCCAACTTTGACATTTAAAATAATACTTGTTAGTAAGAAATCTAAATTTCACTGGAAGTTAAAAATGGTTTAATAACCTGAATCTAGCTAAAATGTTTTCATTAAAAGAGATTTATATTTTTTTCCTGATGACTTCATCTCACTTTGAGAGTAAGAACCACAGAATCATAGAATTTGCTGAGTTGGGAGTTACCCATCAGGATCATCAAGTCCAACTCCTGACCCTGTGTAGGGCACGCCCAGAATCACACCATGTGCCTGAGAGCATCATCCAAACCCTTCTTGAACTCAGGCAGTCTTGGTGCTGTGACTGCTTCCCTGGGGAGCTTGTTCCAGCACTCAGTTGCCCTCTGGGTGAAAAACCTTTTCCTGATAGCTAATCTAATCCTCCCCTACTGATTCAGTTTCCTACCATTTCCCTGAGTTCTGTTTTTGGTCACAGAAGTGAAGAAATCAGTGCCAGACCCATCTCTTCCCCTCATGAGGAAGCCACAAGCTGCAATGAGGGCACCCCTCAGACTCCTGAAGAGTCCAAGTGACCTCAGCTGCTCCTCCTAAGTCATCCCTTCCAATCTCCTTCCAAGAAAATCTCCACTGAATTGGCTCAGCTTTTGGAAGCTGGGTGCTACAGGGGCTGTGGCTGGAAACATGGCTGCTGGGGAGAAAGAAGCCACGGGAGCAGAGAGGCAATGTTGGTAACACGTATCCAGAGAGGGTAGAGGAGTGGGACATAGATAATACACAATGAGAATGTACCAGGCATCAACACAGGAGAGAAAAACTGAGGTCTTCTGTACATCAATGTCCTTTGCTCAGCAAGCAGAAGCTCTTACACAGCGAGTGGCAGGAGCTCTGCCCTGGAAAGCTGGACAGAGAGCTCCAGAGAAAACAACAGAAAAGACATTCCAGGGAGGAAATGGACCAGAGAAGTGGTAAAGACATTGCTTGGACTGACTCCACTACTGACTCATGACAGCAATGATGCCTCCTCCATAGGTCAACCGTGATGCGTTTGTCAGATGAGGTTCTTTTGTTTCTCACACCTCCCATTCTCTATGATCTCCTCCCTTTCCAGAAAGCCATGCATTATTCACCAGCTAGGTGAGGATACAACCCCTCTGGCAGTATCCTTTGTGTGTTAAACCTCCCAAATTAATTTCTCTTGTGAGTGGTTTACTGTCCATCTTGATCTCCTGTGACTAACTCCATCATTATTGGGGACACAACAAAAGGTGCTTTCCACCAACCTACCCATGGAAGGATATGGTGTATCAGGCTAGGAAAGTGGGAAGGCCCACATCTAGTGCTAGCCACGTCAGTCCATCCCTTGTTATACTTTTCTAAAACATGATCTAACTTAGTAATGGATCCTTCCTATGAAAAGAGAAACCTGTAGGAACTAGAGAGATGTATGAGCAGAAGTCAAGAGAAGAAGGCTTACAGCTCAGGGTAGTCACAGTGGTGGCCATCACTGGAACAGAAATAGAACAGGACCCTGTGGTAGAGCTGTGTCCATCATAATCTTGTCTGCCTTTCCACTCCCATCTCAGCACTCTAACTTCAAGGGAAAGTTTGAGGTTTTTTTCATGGTTGCTATTGTCCTCTCAAAGATTTTTTCATTCCCTCCTAAAGAGAAGTGCTGGTGTTACATCATTGGAGTAGAATGGAATGGAGTGGAATGGAATGGAGTGGAGTGGAGGCAGGAGGTTACATGCAAATCCATAAAGAGCCAGGCTTTGTGATCATTCAAAGCAGAGCAGCCTAAGAGAAGAAAATGAACATTCATTAAAGTAATTTCAAGCTAACAGTTGGTGCCAGAGATGATTAAACCTACACTGCGTTAGATAGTGGAGCCAAGAGTACACATCACATTTTTAGTGATAGGTTTTTTAAATCTAAAGCTCAAGCAGTGTCAAGTGCCCTTTCCTCCTATCTGCAGAATGCCTTGGCTTTTGGGAAAATGTTTTCTTTTCTTTTGCCCAACATGCACACCTCATTCTCTATATTCTTTGTATATTTCATTAATTCACATTGCAAATTATAATTATGGCTATTAATCCAAGGAATGTAGGTGGAGAAAGTTGCTGTGCTTTGTTAGATTTTTTCTCTTAAGTTAAACCTATGGTAAGTTTTCTAAATTTGACCTTTTTATAGCTGTGAGATTCTTTAATGTATATTCTGAGACTGCACATCTAGCAAGTTTTTGCTCTTGTCTGTACAAAGACCTGTTCCCATGAACTTTGAGCAACATCAGCTTTTTGACTAGTGTCTGAGAGTCTTTAAAATAAAATTTACAGTTTTGCAGAATAAACATACTTGCTTTTGCTGCCTATTGCTACTGACATTATACTAAAGATATTATTTATATTAGTAGTTCTACTATTATCATACTAATATTAGTTATTTAAATGGCACGTTTGGTTTATGCAAATGCTTCATTGTCATAAAATTTTCTAGAAATATCAGCAGTACTCATGAATGTTCAAGTGAATAATAAGGAAATAGTACTGAGCAGCAAAACATCAATAAAAGACAGAGAAAATACAGAACCATGTGTTTCATCATCAAACACTTCTGTTATTCTGTAATTTAAGCCACCCCAGCTGCAGCACCAGAAGAAATAAACATGGCATTTATGGAA
The DNA here is from genome assembly GCF_036169615.1 of Heliangelus exortis. Classification (NCBI taxonomy): domain Eukaryota; kingdom Metazoa; phylum Chordata; class Aves; order Apodiformes; family Trochilidae; genus Heliangelus; species Heliangelus exortis. The sequence goes on from NC_092424.1 coordinate 48,775,331, forward strand.
AAAGAGGTTCCTTTTCAACAGCAGGACTTTGCATATATTAGCACTCTACTTACAGAGTTTGTCAAATGGGTTTCAATGCTGAACACATAAACATTTCTTTTTTCAGTTCCATGGCATTTGGGGTCATTCAGGTGTAAATCAGAGATCTTGAATGAAATTATTATTTTTAGCAGCTTTTTATATGTTAGAATCAGCTCATTTTATAGCTAGATCATCATTACCTCATGTACACGTATTCAAGGCTCTAAACCAGAACATTTCAATCCTAAAGAATAAAATCAACAAGGAGCTATTAACTTTAGCTGTGTACTTCAGCAGAAAGAACACTGATCCAAAATCTCAAAATGGAGGCTTGGGTCTTTTCTTGGAATTGAAGTCTCAGCCATGACTTGGAGAACTCTGGCTTGCAGACCTTAGGATGTGCCGTTTCTGTCAAGGAGCTGCACTGATGGAGAACACTAAGTAGCAGGAGATTTATATCCTTGTTTACCCTGAATTTCTTTGGTAGCTGAGTAGGGCACCCATGTAGGCTCAGTACACAGCTCTGAGTCATGCAGGCAGAAGCACTGAGACTTTTTTTCTTGAAGAGTTTTACTGTTGAATCATGAGGAGCGAATCTCTGGTATCCAATCATCTGCCTGGAACATCTGAGCTGGAAGGCAGCAATAATAAAATCATCTGAGCTTGACTGAGGGAGGTCCAGTGTGTACCTTGCTGCTCTTTTATTGGTTGATTTATGCTGCAAAACAGTTTTCTTGGAAAACAGATGACATTTCAGATAATGTCAAACTTAAAAAAGAAAACAACAACAAAAAAATGAATAGAAATTAAGGGGATTTTTATCTCTGATAAAACAAGCAAGTCAACAGAAAAAAACATTTTGGATCAATTCAAATGTTCACTTTTCCCCTCAGGTTAATGGCAAAATGAGAAATGTGATTTTAAAGCCAACTATAGCATGCTTCTTTCTGAAGGCATTGGAATAATTTTTATTTTTTTTTTACTTTTCCAACACAGAACAAGTTTTTAAAATGTAAAATCAAAATATTTCAGCGTTTTCATAATTCAATTCTGCTCTCTTGTTTTGGCTGAAGCACATTGTGAAAATCAACCTGAAGTTGTGTATATCTTCTGCCTCGCTTCTCAACACAAAAAAATTTATTTTTGAACTCTGGCTAATGGGCTGAGAGAATGATAAATTGCCCAGTGCTATTTAAGAGGTCAAAGCACAACAGTAAACAGCATGTAGGTGTTTACTATCCAGTTCTGGCAAAACACATGCAATTGTCCTTGAGTCAGACTGCCTTGGGAACATTTTGTTCTCCCACTCTTATTTGCAACCTGTGCTTTCTTCCCTCTGCTACACCTTCTGCCACTCACTGCAGCTTCCTCCTAAATCTCATGATGCTCTGTGAAGAACTTGGCCCATGGGATACTTGAGGCATTCAGAGAAGCACTCTCAAAGGAAAAAATGACTGGAAAAAAATTTTAGAGAAAGTAGGTATTGCATGTTTTGCCTAGGAATCCTAGGTCAGCCATAGGAACAGGAATAGAGTAAAAAGTCTGTTCTCAGCCTGCCTGTTACATCTTATAACCTCACAATTATGTGTGGTGCTGTATATAGTATAGTGAAAGTCCAGCTCATATACAGACTTAAGTTAAAACCTTCAGATCACATTTTGATCAGTCTCTTGAAACTGTGGGCTTTATTGAAGTGTCCTGTATTGTTCTGCATAGCTAAAAGGTAGTTAAAATCTGTATTTGCCTGGCCCTCAGCACCAGTGTAACACACGCTCCACAGGGAAAGCAGTCAGCAGTTGACAGAGATGTTTGCCAATTTTTTTTTTTTTTTCATTGCCATTTAAGGGTACTCCTTCAACATGGGGTTTAACATCTTGGGGAACAAAGCTTATTTTGGAAGCTCTTATCTCTGGTTGCTTTAGTGGCTGGCTCAGACCATCTTTGTGAAATGCTTGAACAAATTTAGCAGTTCCAGAAATCAGAGATCAATGAAACAATATGCCATAAAACCAGCAGTAAATGCCTCACACCTCATCCCATCAGCATGGTTAAAGCATACTCAAATTAGTAACCAGCCCACCACCTTTTCTACTGGTATCGCGGGAGATACTTTAAACCTTTTACACACCATGGAAAATTACTTCCATCATTAAAATAATTCCGTTACTTTACCTTTCTGCTTTAACACAGGCCACTTTTAAAGTCGTGAAATACAGTGCAAGCCTGCAAAACTCTGAGAAATAATGTAACCAGCTTTTAGGGTCTGATGTCTTCTTTTTCCTTACCCAAGCCACTCACCAGTGAGTTTCCTAATGAATGATATCACATTGAATAATTGTGCAATCCTCTCCGATGTTAATCCCTTCTTGAGAAGAATAGAAGTCTCAGTGGAGGTTGGGCAAGAAAAAAGCTCCAGTATTAGTAATGCCACAGGTTTCTTCCTTTGAGCTTACCAAGGGGCCCCACAGCCACAGCTCAGAGTTCAGGTTGAGATCAACAGCCAAGAAAGGAACAACTCAGCTGTTGTGTGGCACCAGAAATCAAATGAGGGAACAAGTGCAGCAACCTGAGAAACAAACAAACAAAATAAATCAACAAAAAAATACACTCAAAAAAGTCACATTAAATGTAACCCAAGGTGTTTATTTCCAGTTCCATTAGCATTGCTAAATATAGATTCTGGGGTACTGGAAATTGTCTTGTGGAGATGCAGAATGTTTATGTCTTGTGTGCAGGAGTTGGAGCACCTCTTTCCTCACATCTGTGCCTCGCACAGGGACACAGTGTCCCCAGAAAGGGAACAGGAATGGAAATGAACATCCTTTGTTTTCCCTCCTCAGATTCAGAACCCTTCTGCTCAGGCCTTATAGTGTAAGGAACCAATCCTAATGTGGAGTTCATATTAGTGAAAGTTTTGCTCACATTTCATGATCTTCCTTGTAATACCACTCTTGGTGCTGAACGTAGTGTGCAGCAGCTCATGCCACCGTTTTCAGTGCAAAGTTTGACTTAAGTACATGCATAGATACCAAGAGACCCAGAGAGCTTGAAAGCACTTAGAGCTTTGGATAGGATGGGAGGAGTGCTGCTGTTTCTCACAGACTGTGGTACTGAAGAGACAGTATGAGGGACTAATCTAAATGAAATGCCCAGCAATGCCACTGGAACCAGAAGGCTCTGGAGGTGTCCACTCTGACACCAAATGATGGCTTGGTACCATTCTGCATCGTACCAGCAGCTCTGGAATACCTTATTCTTGCTGTGCACTGCTCACTGTTTTATGGGTGAATTGGCAGCAGGGCAGCTCAGGGCTGAGTACCAGAAGGTTTGATCTGAAAAACAACTCCTGAAGCACTGGAGCAGTGGCATGCAGACGTTCCAGAGAAGCCCTGGATTCTTCTTCTGCTGTTTGAAATCCAGGTAGAACAGCCCACAACCTGAAGAGTGATCTGATAGATGGAGATCCTACTGTGTCTTCCCCCTCCTCTCATGTATAGATACGAAGTCTTTAAGAAAAGTAATAAGGAAATAGAGAGTATTGCATGAGTGACAGCCAGATGCTATTCAGCTTTAAATTGCTGTTATGGTAAATCCAGCTGGTGATGTGGAAGAGATGATCTCCAGCCACAGATTTTTATTGAATGTGACTCATCTTCTGAGGCTCCATTCCCAATCCAATGAAACCATGCTGGTAGGGTTGCTGAGAACATCATTAGCAAGTAATGCCATCCTTCCCCCTCTGGAAGTAGAGGGACAGAGCTCCAGCAACATCTCCTGATCAAGGCTGGTGCCAAGATACCAACAAGGCAATGACGGTCAGGAAGCACTTTGATTATACAGGTCAGGGTGAGGAAAAGCTTGTATTTTGTATATGACCATTGCAATTGTTTCCAAAACCTCTGGTATTTTGTAAAATGAAGGACAGATTATTTCCTGCGCTTACTGGGTTTGCACAAGCAGAGCCCCAGCTCTCTGTTTACCACCGAGTCATCAGCTGAGCATCAACTTCATCAATCCACATACACTGCAGCCAGTTAATTCCACCCCAGTAGCAGCAGTTCCCTCTTGCTACCAGCTAACCTCTGGCTCAGAGACTTAAAAACACTTTTGCCACATTGCAGACAGGAAGGTCCTGCTGGTTTATGACCAATTCTTACTGCAACTGAAGGAGCTCATGAAGGCTTTTATGCACTAATTGTCTTCCAAATTGTCATTGTATTTGGTTTGAGTTTTCATTCAGGATTGGATCATGAGCTGCAGGAGATAGAAGAATAGGCTAAATCACTTTCTGCTTTGAAAGAACAATTTATATTTAAGAAAGAGTCTATGTGAGGAACGGAAAAGCAACCAGACACTGTGTCTATCTCAGTAAGCCTCCAAAATTTAGACTCAGGTACAAAGGAAGGGTATCTAAAGGCAGCTCTCTCTTTCTAATTATTCATCATCCTCATCCTCAGTTTTTATAGTAGCTCACTTACTGCTCACTGAGAACAGAGGCCGAGTGGTTAATTATCAAATGATGCATGCCCAGGCTCAGGGTAGGCTGGGGCTGGAACTGCCAGGAGATGGGAAACAGCTGCTCAGTGCCCATTAGAGTTTCACTGCCACTTAAGGGAATTAGTGCAATTAGCAATTGCAAGACAAGAGGAGATTTCTGAGCTGACGGTTTCATACAGGAATCCAGAAAAGCTAATTTTAATCTTCCTGAATGCAAGTTTTCCTGCAGAACAGAGCACTGGGAGCAGATGCTGCCCCTCTTAGAGTGCTCAGATATTTTTCTTGGAAGAAACCCTATGCTCCCGTGAAATAGTTAGCAGGGGTCTGATTCGGCTCTCATTTCTGTAAACATCCAAGTGTCTACAGCAACATCCCAATGTTAAGAATTACTGTACCAAATCCAGATGTCCGGACTCATGCAAAACTTTATGAAGACAACAGGAATTCATCTGTGGATAAGGCAAGCCGCAGCTTGCTCTAGATGGATGTAACCAGAGACAAAGTTTACTCTCGGTTACACTGGCAGGAGTGCAGGAAAACTCCATAAAGTTCCAGATTTGCAGTGGATTGACTGACAGCAAAACATGTCCCTAGATACTAAAACTTAGCCAAAGGAACCAACTTGTTTAAACATTTCGTTGCAAATGGCCAGCAGCACACCTTAACTTTTGACCTTTCTTTCCAGCTGACTTCTGTTTAGCTTTTCCATCTGTCAGAAGTCCAGATTTTCCCTTTTCTCTCACCATACAAACCCTTAACAATTTTTGTTCTATTAGCACAGTATTTCTCATTCAGGATACCATGGATACCTAAATGAAGGGAAACTCGATGTAGCAATAACTTCTATTTTTTAATGTGTGTTTGGAGGAGAAAGTTGACTCCGCAGTGCCTTACCTGTGCACTCCCATTTCTCTCATTGCTGTTTTAACTCACAACCTGCTGTTCTCTGCCTTTCTGGATGAGGATCACTGCTCTCAGTCATCACCTCAAGCCAGGGGCTCTCTGCTATTAGTTATGGAATTATCACAGGGAGCATCCATTGCACAAGCAGCAGGAGTGACCCACTGACCAGGTTCCTTCTTAGCCTCCAGTCAAATGTTTATGGGTCGTGCATCCCCACCAGCACAAAGTCTGGCCAGCAAGACTCCAAAGCCAGAGGAGGCCTCTGGTTCCTTCACAGCAAAACTCCAATGTGAAACAGATGCTTCCAGGATGATTTTGTTCAAATTGTAGCCTTCATTTTTCACCATGTACACTATGTTACACTATTTAAAACTGAAGAGATTTCTCTCCAGCAAGGTGGAAAAAGCTACCACCACCCCCAGCCCCTAAAGCTCTCCTACTTAGCAAGTGCTGGGACAGGTGATGTTATATGATAATGGCCTCATAACATGACTTATTGAAGGTCTTTATGTCACTCACACCAGCAACTTTTCTTTTGCCTCAACGAGTCCCCAGGACCCCAAAGAACCTTGGTGCCTTTCTCTGTCACACACAACACTTAATCTCTTTATTCCAGAGCGTAAAGGATCTGTAAAATCCTTGATCAATGCATGCACCCTTTTTGATATAGAAACTTCACCTCCTGCCTATTTACATTATAAGCTTTTCAGCACATCAGATCATAAAATGCTCTGGTCTGTTGGTAGAGATGGTGTTTTTCCCACTGTCATTCTATCATCCCTATTCTTGCTAGAAGTGGCATCTCTTGAGGGAGCCTGGCTGGCTGCTCAGTGCAGGATGAATGCTGAAAGCTGAGGGCCAAGGTTTGGGGTGCACAGAAGCCAATCTTGCTCTGCCTGCACTGGGGAACAGGGAGCATTTGTGGAGCTGCATGGATACACAAGGCCACAGTAGCAGGAGGAACAGGATCCCAGTGCGTGTGCCAGCGGGCATCGTGCGGAGCGGCTCCAATGGCTCCTGTGCCAGCAGCGCTGTGGGACACGGGCACCCGGACACAGGGATGCTGGGGCAGGCTGCCTGCTGGGCCAGGTGGGATGCTTGATCCCCAAGGCAAGGCATGGAAGGCTGGGGCTCCCCTCCCCTCCCCTCTCCTCCCTGCTAGAGCCTGACTTGGGGCAAGTCTCGTCTCTGTCCTCACATCCCTCGCAGCTTCTGTGTATTTTGGTTGCCAGTTCTCTCTTGCAGTGTAACTGGTCCCCAGACCATTTAATTCAACAGAAAATGTCCCATTTTGATTTCTGGCTTTGGATTATCACCCAGGAATTTGTACCATGCCCAGAAAAATAAAGACCTGCTGGAGTGCTGACTTAAGTATTAAGTTAACTTAATAATGTTAATTATTAACTTAATAAGTTAACTTAATAAAGTCAATATAATTTCTCGTTATCTGTCCTAAATTTGGCATTTCTTTGAATTTATCAGCTATTTTCTTCATCCTTTAGGTTATGCCTAGGTATAACTAACTGCACAATTTTTTTTTTTTTTTTTTTTAAATTAATTTATGAAGTTGTTAAAATTAGCACCAGCAACACATGAACTGTGATACTGTACTGGGCCAAAGATGACTGCTAATTATACTACAGTATTAAAAATAATTCTTTGTATATTGGGATTGACCAGGGCTGATTTACAGTTCTAGGAAGTAAACTGATACACAACTGATCTGGCAGATGACTTGATGGAGGAGGTGTCACAGGCCCAGACTCTATGGAGCAGGAGGCTGCAGGGAAGAAGTGCTGCAGGGACATGTTGGAAGGCAGGGGCTTGGAGCTGGGTTCAACCAACCACACTGAAAAGAACTACTGTGGGCCTCTAGGCTTCTCTACATATTGTAACAGTAGTTTTGAATACTAATTATTTACATGTGCAGAGGATTCTTATGAATTAATACTATTTAACAGGTAACATCTATCAGTTACATACTGAGGAAAGTGATTAAGAACACAAATCATTAAGCACTGTCAGAAGAGGCACCAGCTATTTTTTCCACAAACCAGAAAGATGGGGAAAAAGGATACATAATCACTATTACAATAATCAGTATAATTTCAGTAGCTGAGTAACATAAGACCAAAAAATTGTGTTCACGAAGACTCTGAAATAGCTGTAAACCGTAAGAAACAGTTTGATAGAATTCTGACAGCAAGTTGTGATTGAAAAAGAAAGGCTATTTTCAGGAATGTTAAGTTATTCAGACCAAGAGAACACTAAGTTGAATATTTATCTAAATTGAATATTTATCTAAACCTGGTAATTTATAAAAATATATATTTAGTTTTGCTGCTTTCTATGTAAATCATTTCACTGAAGTTACAATGTCTATGAAATGCATGGAAACAGATCAGGTAATAAAAATATTTTCTTGGCTTACCATCTATGAATTTCAGTTTCGGAACACAACTGAAAACTGCTTTTTTTCTTTCCCATGCATTGCATTCTAAAAGTCATTATCTTGCCACTGCAAAAGCTGATAAGTTTCACCATGCTGTTACTAGAACAATTCATTTATTCTCTGTTTTCAAACTGAAAACTCTAATTAAAATACAGGACATCAAATTTCTTGCAAATACCCAACAAAACATTTGTTCATATGTATTTATATAAAATAAAAAATTTTCTATGAAGAAAGCAGGTAATTCAAAGGCTTTATAGTAATTTGATTACTAAAACATTAAAAATAATTAAAAATTTAAGTACTATTTAAAGACCTATCTCACAATTAATTTGCAAATTATTTTAAATTTAACATTATTATAGAAACCAAACAATACCATGCATAAATGATGAAGTGGCACAGCTGACACTAGGGCAACAGACCATTTTAAAATCTGTGCCTATTTAGATTGAAAACATTACAAAGGCTCTAGCTATCTTTTTGTAAGCAACAAGGCTATTGTAGAAAACTAAATAAGAAGTTATGAAAGAAATTTTGTGTTGGTACAGTCTAAAATTATTCTGTCAGTACATCAGTGTGACACCAGGAGGCAGTGCCTTCTTTTACTACACAACTGCAAAAAATTCTGATTTAAGGTTAAGTTTGAAAGCTGACAGCTACATGAGGATTTGTTGAGAACCTGGCTTACAGAGCTTCTGCATTGCTACAGCTGCTCTACGGAAAACCCAGTTTTTTAGTAATCAATTGAAGTATTTTCTTCAAGAAAATACACAGCTCACCCTCTTCCACATCAGCATCATCTGCTGAGGTGAAAGAAATCAGCACAGAAGCTGCCAGGAAAACAGCAAACAACATTCTGCAAAGCACAGTCAGCAATCAAATTCCCTCTGCAGTCTGAAGTCAGGATATCTCTGGAGACCTCTCTATGTCATTCTCTTTCCAACTCCTTCTGTGGTGGGAGCGAAAGGTGGGATTTTATTCAGTTCAGTGCAAGGTGAAAACATCCCTCAAGACTTCATTCCTGGGGCATGATTTTGGGCTTTAAAACCTCCCTGCAGAAACAAGCGCCTCAAAAAATGTCCGAATCGTGTCCTGTGCCCAACAACAGGAATCCTGAAGTGCAGAGTCAGTGGAGGCTCAGAAAGCCTTTTCTGCCTATTTTGGAATCCATTCCCTCAGGACAGGATCAGACCAACACCTTCCCACACCCCAGACATTTTTCTCTTGTGCTCCAGCAACATTGTGTGCCCTTTCCCAGGCTGAAGTAGAACCTCTCGCACTTATGTCACTTGCTTTATCCCTTTGGTGTTTTATGTCCTGCACTTCTACTTTAGAAGCTTTTAATGAGATTTGTAAATGATTCAGAGGCACCCATTCCTACTTTAAGAATGAGTAACAAAAAAGAAATCCATGCTCCATGGGTAAAACGGAAAAGTGCTTTTGAATAGTGGTAGCTTGCTGAAAAAGGAAGCATATTGGAAGCATTGAAGAAACTTTACAGAAAATGTCTGCTTATGAAATGCCCAACGGCAAAGGGAAGATTCCTCAGAACCACCTATGACCTGCCCCTCTTCTGATGGAGCCGGCTCCAACCTCTGGCAAGACTCCTTAGCACTTGTTTCCCTGCCCAACACAACCCATGGGGGCTCAGTACCTTTCACCCTCTCGGATGACATGGAAAACTTCCCAGGTGGCAATTGAAGTCCACTGCCTTGCCCCTTCAGAGACACTTGTGCATTTAGAGCAGAAGTGATTACCTTTCCTTTATTAAATAAAACTTGTCAGATTGTTTAGGGGTGGTCTACTAACTTATGGTTTATGAGTTTGAACTCTTTCACAAATCCACAGCATGAATTTGGCTAGGGAGTCCTATGACTGTTCTTAGGTGCATGCTAAAATGTGTCACAGGGGTAAAACTCTTCAGTATTCCCATTTGTTCAACTGCTGCAAAGCCCTATATATTCATATCACAAGATTTCAGTAAGAAAATGACTATAATCTCACATTGCAAACACACAAATCCATGCCGGTCCATTTAAATGAACATTAAGGTCCCAACAGGTTACACTTTAAATCTTTCACTCTGTTTATTCATTGCTCCTATCAGTGACTCATTCCTCCCACAGGAAAATCAGCAGAAGAGCACACAGAAGGAAGTTTTACAACTCTTCCTCACATTTTCCCCTCCCATCTCCTCCCTGTTTCCTCCAGCTCCATCCAGTACAGGTTCTAGCTCCTCTACATCACATACAACAGCAGCAGCAGCAAATATGAGTGGATCACAAGGACTCAGAGATATTCCTTCCATCTCTTTTCTGTCTGGTTGTGAAATGCTTGGGGTTTCCTACCTCTGTACAAGGAGCTGTGTGACAAAACCTCTTTTCCTCAGCTCTGCTTTCAAGACCTAACAATGGTGGCAGCAGTTGGCCCAGTATAATTTACACGAAGTCCTACATTGCTTTATGAAGACAGAGATGAGAGGATAAACACATGTATGTCCTTTCCTTTTTCCCAGTCCCCTTCCTGTGTGGACCAGACACACAGTATGCTCTCTGTGGTATTTGAAGACGAGTGCCATGAAGGTAGCATGCATTTAAGAGAATGTTAGTACACTATGGAAGACCTTGCATCGTCTTTATGCATGTTTGCTGCAGAATTAAGAAGGTAAACATTTTTAAACTACCTCATATAAACCAAAACAAAACCCAAATCAAACATTGCAGGTAGGAGCTGTTAGCTTTACTACATTGATTTAGCTGTACTAGTAGCTAGTGCTAATACTAGTAGCTGTACTACATTGATTTACTTTCCAGGATGCTGGGAGAAGCTGGAATGGAAAACAATACTGTTGTTCACAGCTGCTGAATACACTTCTTTAAATGAGCATTAGCTTGCATGAAAGAAGGAAGAATTATTGTCACTATCTGTCATTTTCTGAGTAAATGTCTTTTTGTAAGCCTTTATGTTAATAAACAGATCAAAATTTTTTTCAACCACGGTTTCCCAGTTGACTCCGTTGCAAAAGGGGAAATCCAAGAGGTATTTCCAGGAATTCTTGTTCCACAGCTCAGTGCAGCAACATCTGGAAATTACACAAAAGCAATCCCCTTAAGTCGACTTCCACATTGCTTAAGTAAACCTCCAGTTTGCTGAGACAGATCAGTAGGTGCTCAACACTTCAGCTAACCATGCCCTCTGTTCTCTCACCATTTGTTCTAGCATTATTTCAAAGCCTACAGTACAGAATACAAACTGAGACAACTGCATTTGTGGAAGAAGAAAAACAAAAAATGTCACAATTGGAGAAAAAAAACTATGCCAAATGGCTCTATTTTCTAGAACATGTATACCTTAATTTATCAATGTACCCGAAAGCTGATTTTTCATGAATGTACGTGAAGTACTTGGTGGAGCAGTGGCCCTATATCAATATGCAACTTTAATAGTAATTTTTTTGTTTTTCCAAGATGACACACAGTATATGTATAATTATTTATACATATGCTGTATCGGTACAGAACAAGCGATTTTAAATGGTTGAATGCAACTTAGTGTTTTAAATGTGATTCTCTAATAAAACAAGAGTATTTTTGTTGGAAGGGACCTGCAACCATCATTTAAGTCCTAAACATCCTTCTCAAATTGTGGGGCCCAGAACTGTACACAGTGCTAGAGGCTGCACCACCACTGAATACAGGAAGATTATCACCTCTTTGGCAGGCTGGTTATTCTGTATGATGCTGGTTATTCTATATATGCCCTTTTGCCCAGATGCTGCCAGGGCATGCACCTCATTCACATCAAGTCTGCTGCCAGCCAACATCCCCAGATCCCTTCCTGCAGGAAGGCTCTCTACTCACTCTTCTCCCAACTTACACTTGTGCTCAGCAATATTCTGTCTTAGGGGCAGAATTTCTACTTGTTAAATTTCCTCCCATTAATCATAACCCAATACTCTAACTGGTCTAGGTCCTTCTGCAAGTCCGTCTCTCTCTCAAGAGTCAACAACACCTCCCACTTTTAGCAGCATGAGTGAACTTTCTAATGGTGTATTCAGCTCCTGCAACCAGATCATTAAAAAAATAAATTGAACAGAACTGACCCTAGAAATGAGCCCAGAGGAACACAACAGGTGACTGCTCACCAGCAAGATGTAGCCCCATTCACTACAACCCTCTGTACTTCCCTCTTCATCCAGTTCTTTGCCCTGCACACCCTAAACTTACTCATCCCACAGCTGGATGTCTTGTCCAGAAGGTTGCTGTGAGGGGATAGTATCAAAAGTCTTACTAAAGCCAGAAAAAAACTACAACCACTGCCTTCTCTTCATTCACTAAAGTTTACAGTAAAAATATGTACAAATGTGGAACTTAGGACTTTAATTAAATGATTCAATTGTTACCTGTTCTTTCTTCTTCCTCTGATGATGAAAATACAGGGGCTGCACTTGAGCTAAGTGGTTTAGGTGCACTTGCTGAATCCAAACCCTACAGAATTTACAACTGAAAACTTGTAAGCCTCACTGATTGCTGCTCAGTGATTAGATTAGCAGGCCCTTGTACGTCAGCTATACAATATAATAATAACAAATAACAGAGTGAAGTTCAACTTCACTTCAACTTCACTTTGCTTCTACAGTGGGGAAGAACAGGGGTAAATAAAGACATTGGAGGTACAAAAAAGAAATTATACCAGGCTAAAATTCCCTTTACTTCTGGAAATTTTCCTCTGACACAATAAACTAGTTCTACTGTAGCCATTTTATGGATTATGACTCTTCCACTGACCAAGCATTCTTTGTAAGAAACTGAGTGATCTGGCAGTGGGATCAAATGAGACACACAGAGGAAGACAGACAGACAGAAAGAGGAAGAGACAAGGATGTCTTGGACCTTTTTTCTCCATTATGAAATTCCTTTAACCAACATCTGTCATACATAATCCTGTAAAGACCTTACTTGTTTCAGGCTACCAAAAGAGGAAGACAAGAACAGGCACACTAGCTTTGCAAACAGCCTTTCAATCTGTGGAAAAGCTTATTACACAGATTTTAAGCAGAAAGTCTTTAGCTTAAGCTTCAGAAAAAGGTTCCATTTAAAGCTGGGAAAACCCCCTAGATTTTCCTTTAGAAACTCAGTCCTTGGGCAGGCAATAAATTTGAGGGTTAAAAGGCACTAAATGTTTCAAAGAATTACAAAAAACAGTAAATTACAATTTGTTTTCTTTTTCAAAATAGTTTTAACTGAAATTTAGTCTCCGTACTTAGTATTATGTGAAACTTGAAGGATCTGTTTTACTACTGACAGGCTATAATAAACTCCAATGGTTCAATTTTCCACTTCCAGGAGGTGCTTTAGTGCAACTACTGTACACATTTTAATTTTATACCTCCAGAGCTGTAGGTCCTGGAACTCCAGGTCAGTCAGAAGAGCAGTTAGAACCACATCTCTGGCATTCCATGCTGTTTTGTGAGAATAATAAAAAAAAGCATTAAGTAAGGACTAAAGACTCATGCACTGCTTGATAAAAAAAGCTATGTTCTTGCATTAGGAATCCAAAAGTCATATTTCTGTAAATACTCAATAAAACTAGAGTCTTCATATAAATAAGCCAAAAATTTGCAGAAGTTGGGAAACCTGACAGCAAGTATTTTTCACTTTGCTTCTCTGTCTTCACATTCACTGACAACTACTATTTCCACATCTAGTTACTTAAAATGGGAGCTGTGGAATGTAAACTCTCTGTGTGTTTCCACAGTTTTTACCAGAGCCATATAATTTCTCAGAGTGAACAGTAGTTTCTTGTTCAATCACATAATGTTGTACAGTATTAAAATTCTCTGAGGACAATGGAGAAACTGGAATGTTGTTACCCTCAGAGTTCCTGGAGTGTCTGTGCAGCATGATCTCCAGTACACTGTAAAATACTTTAGGCTGGAAGGGATCCATGGAGGTCATTTAGTCCAACACACCACTCACAGCAGGGCCAACTCTGAAGCTGGATCAGGTTGCTCAGGGTCATTTGAGTTCCCAGTCCATTCAAGGATGGAGATGTCACAGTCTCTGTACAAACAGTTTGATCATTCTCATTTAAAAATAAGCCTACTTTCTATTCTATATCCTTTACTGCAAACTGTATTCTGCAAAAAGTAATTTCCAAAACAAAATATATAAATGAGAGTAATACATATTACATATATGCAAAATAAAGATACATTGACTGTAAATTAACTCAAATAGCCTTTAGAACACAGTACCAAATTGGTCCAGAAGGATGACAAACTATAAATGCAAAAGAAAAGACAACCCAAATCTCCCCACACTTCTTGAATCAATATTATTCACATAAATTTTATTTACGTTTATTGTCAGCAAAGGAAACCTTGTTTGCCATGTGGGTGGGCTTAATATCCAAGTGGTGCAACTCAAATGTAGTGTGACTGAAAGCAGAACTCAAGCAGCTCAGTAACTACATGGTGAATCTATTTATCAGACATGGTTAGAGTAAAAATTCTAAGGTGAGATTTTTTTAGAGGACTCAGTTTCAACCTCAAGTAAGTTTCCAAAAATACTAAAAACATTGTCTGCTGAAACAGTAAATATTGTAATTTGAGGGCAGTAGCCTGTCATGCACATACAGGGGTCTTTAAACACAAAATGTTATTTAACATCAACTGCATAACTGACTTGCTTCTGCAATACCTTCAGAAATGATCTTACATAATTGTGTATCCATAACCTATGCCAAAAGGCTTAAAATTTATCTTGTCTACTTTCATGATTCTAAAACCTAGATTTGTTTTCTAAACTCTCTCCTGTCACTAGAAATTGGCTACACAGATCTCACATATCTTAGGATGAAGTTCTGCAAAAGTTTAATCTCTCTTCACTGATTATCTAGTTTAGACTAGGTGCCTAATAATTACACTGCCTGCTTTATTTTGATCATTTAGATTGCTGAATTTAAGGGGTAGAATTAGACAAAATGTCAGGGTGAGAAAATGTACACGTGCAGCAAATGATTGTAAAATGAGCAACAGCTGAACCAATTAGTTTTTAAAAACTCTGTAACAAATGCATTGCTTTTTTTTGTTTGTTTTTTCTTTTTTAAACAAAGCAATAAGTTTCTCATGATTTCAAGAATAAATGAAAACACGTACAGTAAGTTCAAAATTTTAACTGAGTACCAGACCAACACACATACAAAAAGCATAATTTAATTATAATTATTTTGCAGTAAGCATTAACAATGAAATTTAACTGTCACAAGTTTTTCTGAATATCTAAAAGCCTAATACAAATATCCAAATTATTAGTAAAGATTAGTCATTTAAAGTATTACCAATAAGATGTTCAGTAACTCTGCATTAAATACTAACAAGCCCTTCCTAGAAGAATAAGAATATTAATTTACAGTCATTCTTTCTAACAATTCTTTGTACAGTAAAAAAACTAGTGTTTTTTCTGCTACCCTTTCCCACCCAACCACCCAACAAAGTTTGCTCTGACTGAGCTACTAGCCAAATCAAACCTGATGGTAAAAATCCTCTCAGTCAAAGGTCCAAGATCTCAGTTTTAGCATCCAACTGAAATGCTCTTTGGGAATAAAATCCATGGGTTTGTGTAATGTGCAAAGTGCAAGTTTTCTCCAGTGCCATCAGAAGTGTGTGCTGTTAAGTACTTCACCACAGAATAAGACAGTAACAATCAAGACTCTTTGATTTCCTATAGCTCTGTTACAGACAAATGTTACACGATATTTACAGGAACGACAGATCAAGTGGATTATACACCCGTGCTTATTAGGTCAGGTAATTTCTGATTTCATTAGGCCAAACCAGTGTTTTTATTCAAGTTCTTCAGTTTCCTCTGTAAAAAGGTCAGCCAAATCTGCCACTGTCAGAACTGAGGCTTCTGACTGTTTCATGGAAGAGCTCGTGTGGCTGTGGGAAAAAATTGCATCCAGACATCAGAGTAGGAATAAACTTAACCAACAAGCTGTGTACACTGCAGACAGACAACGCTGTTCAGAATCAGATAACTATTCAACTTTGAAGCTCAGCACGAAAACACACTTTCTGCCAGTGAAAATACACACACCAATCAGCTACTTGTATATTCCAAGTAGGAAAAAAATCCATCTGCTGTCCCTAACAGTGTTTAACCCTGAACGCTGCAAAGGCAGCAGGACACGGGATAACCTGCTTTGCTCTATTAACACTTAAGGGATTGGATTCATCTTTCAAGCATAAGGTTTGAGATTACCTTCTAAGCATTAGCCCTCGTTGGATTATTCAACCATATATATTCATTCATTATTCATGCATATATATGAATTTCATATGCAAAAGTAGTGCTACATAACAGAAACCAATTCAATAATATTTTTTTCAAAGAAAAAGTTGAAGTCTTTCATAGCTACAGTCAAAGATACGGACATAAATTTCTATTCTCTTAATTCGTAGCAGCCAAACAGCAGGAAAATAACTAATTTTCTTAAACTAGGACCTCCAACTAGATTTGTTACGTGCAACAATATAGTTAGAGGTACAAAACTCTCATACTTCCTGAATAAAGAACATGAATACCACTTTCATCCAGCTCCCAGACTACCACTGCATATAGATTTTGAAAATCTAAACATGGTGAAAACTGCTTACTGTGTGCACCAGACTGACTTACACTTTAGCATCTGGACAACTCTTGCACTGATTGAAAAACCAACCAGTGTGCCACAGAACTCACAGACAAGGTTTGTAGAATTTAAAATAATGAAAGGAAGAATTAATGTTCTATATTAAAGCTTGTAACACGCTGCTACTACAGTGTCAGTCTCAGTAGTATTACATTAATTGCAGTGCTCTTATACTAATGGAAGCAGGTAATCTGGAAAGATAAATTGTAACACAATTAATTGAGCTTTTAAAAAACATGTACAAAATGTAACTAAAATATTCCTCAGTGAATCAAAATACCTTAAGTTTCAATTTAGTGGAGCCAGGTTAAAATATCAGTTTTTCAAGTCGTAAAGCCTTTTTGTCAATCAAAACAATTTGAAGGAAAACAGCTTAAGTTTATATGTAAAATATGCATACCTAACTGTAATATAAGTATGATTGAGAACTGCTTTTTCATTTTCAGTGCAATAACAATGTTTAAAAAAAAAAAAAGCAATACATACCTTCTATCTACAGTTTTCAGCATAGTCTGCATTCTCTCTTCTATTGTTGCTTTTATCAGGAACCTATGAACAATGGTAGGTCTGAATGTGTTCAAAAAAAGGAGAGCAAGATTAGAAGTGAGCAGAAGTTATAATGTTATTCTGGAAGTTCAAAGCCAAAAGTTTGTCTCACACTAATTATTGTAAGTGTACTAAAAAGTCTCTGTATTTTATGACAGAAATATTACACGGTGAGAAAAAACTTCCACTGACATTTAAGGATGCTTAGTGCTTCTCAGAGCACATACTTCCACTTGGCTGGATCACATACTAAATGGATGTATGCTGAATTAACTATAATTCTAAAGCAGATTCAAGGGAAAGTTCTGTTTTTTCTGTCCCTGCTATCAACTAAGAGTCCTCAAGAGCCTAGCCTGTCATTTAAAGAAATTACTTTGGCCCATTGGTTATATGCAATGCTTAGAATGCATTGTTACAAGTCAATCCAAAAGACAGAGCTCTGTGAGATGGATAATTAAAGCTAACAATAATGTTCTTGAAGATGTCAAAATAATATATATATTTTTAAAGTGTCAGCAACTGTAGTCAGTAAACATAAACTTGTAAATACTACTAAGACATAAAAACCAAGACATCAATAAACAGAAAATGAGAACTCCACTCACTAAATAAGATTTTTTTTAAAAAAAACTCATAAGACTGAAAAATCACCCCAGGCTCCACAGTATAAATATTTTTCAAGATATGAACCCTTCAAAGTGCTTGGATGGTTTTCAAATCTTCAGCTGAAACTTTGGCAGATAACATTACACAGAGGAATTCTGGGGAAACACTGTGATTCATAAACATAGGCCTACCCAAAAGAGGAGAAATAAGTAAACTCAACTGAACTGGTAACAGATGCACCAGTGAAATTAAACAACATATTCCCTTATTCTCACTGTTCTTGAACACAGCCCTTTTTCATACCAGTATTACTCTCAAGAAGTGCAACATACATTCTTGCTGCTTTTATTCCAAAGTTTTTGCCAGATGTTCTGTGCCAGCATCATGTAAATTTATAATGCAGGCTGTTGCAATCAATCTTTCTTATGCCCTCAGTTAATTCAAAATCTTTATCAACACACCCAAATATCCACCTGTTCATAAAGTCTTTCACATACATGCTCACTCATGCCTTCTCACTTTGTTTCCAGAACAGTAAAATCATTACTAATTGGGAATACTGTTATTCCAGAATTATTTCAGCTATTTTACTTCTTTATGTTGTACAAGAAGACTTTTTAGTTCTTTTTTCAAGTGACATGAAACCTAGGGAAAAACATACACATCTTACCCATTCCAGAGAAACTTTCCAAAAACCTTTGCATAATGTTCAGTACTAGTCTAGTAAAATCTATAACATTGGAGCAAACAGAAGACAAACAAACTCATTAATGTCTTCAGAAAGATCCAGACAGGGGTGAGGGCAGAACTATAATTTAAAAACTAGTAATTCCCAAAAAGCGTGTGCTATAACTTTTTTTGGGGGGGAAAAAACCAACCAACCAACCTCCAACAACTTGACCAGCTAGAAGGAGCCTCTCCAGGACACTAGGACTGTGCCTGAACTTAGTCAGATATAACCTATTTGGTGAGTTGCTGAGACATGCAAAGCTAAGACATTTCTGGACATGCTTACAAGCCAGAACTTCAAAATTAAAAACTAAGGCATCGGTGGCACACATAGATTAGGGCAGCATTGAACTAGGTTTTTCAGGATTTTGAACTCAAGACACTGCACTTTTCCTAAATGCCTAAACCCAATTTGCTGCTCTATCTTACCCCCACTGTACAAAATAAGCTCCCTCAAATAGACATGCTGTGTTTTCAGCTAACTTTTTAAAATTTACTTTCATCTTTTGTTCCTTAGATGATCATCTTTAAAAACAGGATTCCTATGAATACCCTCACCTCCAAAACTGAGAAGTTGAGTGAACTAGAGTTATTCTGATTACAGTATGCAGTTCTACTCTGGGTCATGCCTAAATCCACTCAATGCAATTTTAACTCTTACTTTGTTTGGCCAATACGATGCACTCTGCCAATAGCCTGGAGCTCATGTGCAGGATTCAGAATGGGTTCCACGAGCAGAACATGAGTTGCCTCAATGATGTTTAGTCCATTGGAACCAGTGTGAAGAGGCAGCAGCAAAATATTGATGTTGGGATCGTATTTAAATGCAGAGAGATTTTCCTAAAAAGCAGAGTGGCAAAATTTCCTCAGTTAGGAGTGTGGGAGATATTTCTATTTTCAAGAAACTATAGCAACTACTACAGGCTCCAGAGTGACAGTCATGCAGCCTAACACATCCAGGACCTGTCATCCCCAGAACAGCTACTTGACAGTTATCAGGAAG
The DNA here is from genome assembly GCF_036169615.1 of Heliangelus exortis. NCBI lineage: Eukaryota > Metazoa > Chordata > Aves > Apodiformes > Trochilidae > Heliangelus > Heliangelus exortis. Next base: position 48,794,785 of record NC_092424.1, read on the forward strand.
GCAAGAACTCCTTGTCACATTGATCAATGTGTCTCATTTTAAACATGCATGCCAGTGCTTCTGTCTCAAAAGTGCATTTAGTGGTTATCTCCAAAGACTTTAACTTGTGGCTTTTTGTGTTTATGATTTTCAGAATCAATGAGATCAATGCTTCTGCCAAACAAATATGCTGGTCTTTCAGTTTCTCAAACAAAACAATGAAGTAAAAGGACCTGTAATTTTCACCCCTTGAGATAATTTTAAGAAAATATCCTTTATGTACCTGAAATTTACTAATTCCATTGATCTGGGAAAAAATCATGTTGTTGTCATACAAAGCTTTTGAAATTATGTCCAACACGTCTTGCCACTGTAAAAAAACCAAAACACAAATAAAACCAGACAACAGAAGTAACTCAGTATTAAAACCAGCAATGACAACTAAAATATACTAATTAACTTCCCTAAGAAAGAGTAGATAAAAGGGCCTTTCAAAATACTAGCATTTGTAGCGTTTAAAAGGAGAAAAAAAAGAGAAAGATTTGTGTGCTAGGAATTGAATCTTTCATAAAACTAAGTAAGAAATATAATTTAAAAGATCAGCTTGAATAAAAGAAATTGGTAGCCATCACAAAATCAGTTTTACAATATACCAGAAGTATCGAGATGTTACATTTTAAAATATCTAGAATTTCTAATGCTCCTATGCAAATGCATCTGCCCTTCAAGGAAACAAGCTTTTACATCTGTTGACTACAATCATTGTTCATGTCCCAGTTACATGAATTGCTCTACGAATTCTCAAAACAATCAAGTGGCTGTACAGAGTGATTCAACATTTTGGTAGCTAAACAAATTCCTGAAAATAGTCTGACCTCTTTAAACACCCACACACATTTAAAAATGAGACATAAAAATTGTGATTAATACCGTTGAGAAAACCAAGGATTTAGCCCCCGGATCTTTATATTGAATTTTCTTCAGTGTTCGGACCACAGCTTCCACTTTTGTGGAGTGACTTCCCTTTGAAAAGTCAAAGAACAGCATTAGTAAAGTAGGATAATAAACAACTCCTTCCACGTTTATTGTTTTCTTAAATCGTATTATCTTAGGACTCTTACAGATCTTACACAGATTTTAAATTAGCAACCTGAAGGAAGGGCTGGTTACCTACCACTGAACTGCTTTTAGATCTCCCTTGTAACCGGCACAGGATCAAAGGTGCACGATAGCACACCCAGCACATGGAAGAATACCATGCCACACAGGTACCTACGTGGCTCTGCGTGAGGCAGAACTGATGGTCCACATGGTTGCACCAAATATGCCAGTCTGGCCTCCTGAGGTTTAACTTTGTGGTACAGTGTTCAAAGAAAAGTTCCAAATGCACATTTAATTTCCCTCCCTTCGTACCTATGAAAAAATCTCCCTAAAACCTATTCCTGTTGGCTTTGTTTCTGATTATGACAGCACCAAACTTACGCTCAGTACTATGAAGCTTGCTAGTTGTATTTAAATCTGGCTAAGGACATCAATGGTTACAAGGAAAGCTTCTACAATCAGTAGTAAAAGGAACACTAGGGGGAATGTGGGCCCTCTCCATAAGGGTAGAGCACCTCTCCTATGAGGACAGAGAAAATTGGGGTTGCTCAGCCTGGAGAAGGCTTTGGCAAGACTCTGTAGTGGCCTTCTAGTACCTGAGGGGGCCTACAGGGAAGTTGGGGAGGGACTTCTGCAAGTGTGTGTAGTGACAGGACAAAGGGTAATGGATTTAAACTGGAAGAGGGTAGCTTTAGATTGGATATTAGGAAGAAATTATTCTCAATGAGGATAGCAAGACACTGGCACAGGTTGCCCAGGGAAGTTGCCAATGCCCCATCCCAGGAAGTCTTTCAGGACAAGTTGGAGAGAACACAGAGCCTCATACCCTCAACCTGGTCTAGGGGGAGGTGTCCCTGCCCATGCAGAAGGGTAGGAAGTAGATGATCTTTAAGGGCCCTTCCAACCCAGCCCATTCAGTGATTCTATGATTCAAAATAATAAGAAATTTGAAAAAAAAAAAAAAAAAAAAAATTCTTGAAGGATGGCACACTGCAGTCAAAGCATTCTTCACATTCTGTATTCAGAATTATTTCAGTGCCTAGTGAATCCAATATTACATTCTTTTTTTTATACACTTTGGTTTCTGAACTCCTTCCTTTGCCCTTCACTCACTAAGAAGATTCAGAGAAACAGTTCTTTAGGTTCTCTATTCCCTTCACTATGTACTTCACATAACAGCAGTTTTGCTTAATATGTTTTTTTAAGAAACACTTGTTTAATTTCCTTACTAGTTCTTACATGCATAGTAATTTCAGGCTGCACTAGATTCAGCTGGACAAGCATTGTTTTATTTCTGTCTGCACCTGTCCTCTGAACATTGAACTAAGTATGTTGGCTTGCTACAATGACAGATCAAATGTACTCAAGTTATGCTGCTTGCAGAATTGGTGGAAAAAGATGTCAGCAGTCTAAGCACAAGTTGGGAACCAGGGCTGGGCTGCTTGATCACTCATGTTACGGAGCTAAATGAATGCCCCAGAAATACACGTAAGAAACTTTCTGTAGACTGTTAAATCAAAGGCTGCAATAAGCAGTACCATTTTATTTCCCAATGTCTTCCATGGTGATTCCATTGCTGTGTCAGAGACACAGAAGCCTCCACCTTTCTTTCAGGATACCTGTGTTGCACCTGGTAGACATTTACATTGTTTCCAAAAGTCAGATAGGCAATTAAAAATGCTTAATTAGTAGGTGTTACAATCTGCAAGGATGAATGCCACATTTGCATCTCTACAGCAACTGACTACCAATCACAACTGCCTTCAGTTAGGAGATCTGAAACAAAATTTTGGTATTTATTATTCCTGGGTCATTTATGTTCTTTTCTGATTTCACATGTGATTCAATGATGACAATACTTGCTAATCTGCTATGACTCTTTCCTTTAGTGACATTTTTTGGACCTCACCATAGGTCTTATTTTTCACTTCAGTCTTCCTGTCAATCAGGTGTTACAAATATAACTTTATACAAGATCAGTCAGAGGAACTACAGCAAAGAAAACAGAACAATGAACACAGTGGTTCCAGTCTTTTTGTTACAGTTTTTTAAAAAAAGAACTAAGTGTGCAAAGTTCTCCATCCCTCCACTTACATTATATTAGATAAACTATATTAGACATGTCATTGAGCTAGCAATTGACTAAAGCTTTGATTCACAGCAAGCAAGAAATTTCAATTTTGTTCTCAATATTTATGGAGAGATGACACTGCTAACAGTACCCTTGCTGTTATGAGTTCTTGGTTTTCAGTCAGCCTTAAAAAATTGTCGCCCTACTCACTCATACACATCAAGTTCGTAATTTTGTGAAATCCAGATTACTTACAAACATATTAGCTGGTTATAATTAATTGTGGAACAGCACATATTAAAATATGAACAATTTCTGTCTCAGATGAGAGGCTAGCAATGCCCACTGCAATAACAGCCAGAGACAAGAAGCATTTACAGAATCAAAACAGTTCACTCTCAGTATAAAATGCTCCCTTTTACAGCAGTCCTTCTGCATCTAGGCATTAACTTAGGATGGTTGTTGCTGATACAATGAAAAGCAAGATGTGTATGCTCTTGCATAGAGAGAGGAATACAGAAAGAGACCAGAGGAACTGAGAATGTTCAGATGAGATAAAAGCTGAGCAAATGGCACTATCTTCATATACACATACACAGTAAAATCCTGATCTCGACCTCTGTATCCTATAGAGACCATATTAAGTTAGTTATCCTTTGTTAATGGTCCTCACAGGAATGAGGTAGAATTTTTTATCAATGCTACTTGTTTTGATAGTACATACAATGAAGCCAAAGTATAATCAGTTAATTTTTTGTGAATAAAGAATGAGCTTTCCTCAAGATGACATGTGAATTCACACAGAATTCATGGTTTTGCTTTCTCTGAAGTTTTTGATGCAGAAATACTTTAAGTAAACAATACAGCCCTTTACATGGGACAGATGACACGCTCCTGTGTTTTATTTAAACTTAATTATATTTATTTTCTTATGTAATTTATTAAAAATTATTTGAAAATTCCTTGTTCAAAACAGTTTTTTTCTAAACCCTAAGGAACTATTATTTTCAGAAACAAGCATGAAGTGAAGTCCTATAACTAGCACTCCAAAATATAGCCTATTTACTCCCCCTGGTGCCACATGCTGCCAACTACTTCAAATAATTTGTGTTAGGAAGCATTTTCTCATACAATGGAATTCCATTTGTCCAGAGAAGCTGACATAACTAGTGTGAACGTGGCAGCACCGACTTCAGTACAGGACAGCAACCCCAGTATTCCCTCAGGGTTGAAGAAAAATATTGCTCAGGCAGGGAGCTGTTTTAAGACCAAAAGCCACTTCTTCATTCAACAATCATCTCTGCAGAAGATACATGTATTCAGTCAGTAAGGCTTCAACAAAATACTAAGAAGTGTAAGATGCAGATAAGGCAAGAATCACTAATAGTTTTTCCAAAGATTTCCTTTTGATTTTTTGAACAAGACAAACAATCAAGAAACCCCAGAAAGAATACTGTTGCAGAGTATTCAGCTGGACAGTATCAACACTCATCTAGAATACGGGGAAGATGCTTATACCACACAATTAGATGAAAAGAATTGGGGGTGAGCTTGAAGAAGGTGGCCTCACAATTATGTTAGTGATGATACACTTGCAGGGAAGAGAAGAGAATGTCCTCAACATCACACCAGAGAAACCTTCCTCCAAAGAGCAAATTCATGGTCAACAGGTTCCAATGAAAAGCACTGGTTCTGATAAATACTATTAAATTGTTTCCACTTTTCTCTACTCTGATTTGATTTACTGATGAAATAACTTTGGGTCAAGTTATTGAATGTGTTCATTAGATTTTAGCTGGAGGAAGCATAGATACATCTTCCTTCAGGTTTTTAATGTTTACTCACCCCTATTTAAAAAGTAGTCTTTTTTTCCCTCCTAATTATGGTTTGTATAGCAATATTATATAAATATGCAAAATGCAGAACAACTACTCTGCTTCTCAGATTGCTCAGTAAACAGTCATGATAATTAATCTTAAAGTCAGAATCAGGATTTAGGTTCTCTAACAGTGAAGACTTAATTTAAAGCACATTATTGTAACAGCCTTATAGTACAGGGCAGCTTTCCTGAACTACTCAAAAACAGTGCAAAACTACACCTCCAAAAAGCAAAAAATGCCACAAACAAGAAAACCTAATAATCTGGATACAAACAGCATTTATTTCTAACCAGTATAAAATACCTAAAAAATAAATAACCGTAAGTGAAGCTCAGCAAAAGCTGTCCTCCCACAGACACCCCAGGACAGCATTACTTTAACATGTGTCATTGTAATGACAATGATATGTAATCCATCTACAAGGCCCATTTAAAGAGCAGGTGATAAAAACATATCCTTTCTTGCACCATTTCCTTTCCACACAGTTTTTTTTCCAAAGCTCTTTTAAGTATTGAAAAGGTAAGTTAAAAACAAACCTTAACCCAACCCAAAACCCATTTTACTTGACAGGAAAATCCGTAGCCTTCCCTGGGGAGGGATGCAAAAGCACTAATTACACTACAAGAGTGGCCTAAATATATCACATCCTATTCAAGAGAAAAATAACTATACCTCTTATAAACTATACTTATTATAAAAGTGACCCTTTTTATAAAACTACATGGTAGATTTGTCTGCCTAAATCCTGTATGCAGGAAAACACAAACGAATACACACTGCTGAAAGTTTTGGCCACAAAGCTCAGATAAACAACATTACCTTTACAGGAATATCATCATCCTGATTTGCAGTTTCTGCAGTGAAGACATATGATATTTCTTTATGAGATGTTGTCTGCCTGCAAATGGCACATTTAATTGAGCTCCTGCGGGTGCCAACACTGTACTGTTCTATGATGATCGCTATACACTCGTTACAGAAACAATGTCCACATGTCAGCACAGCCCACTATGCAGAGATTAAAAAAAGAAAAACACAACAAAAGAACACAGTATCAGTGCAACAGATCAGTGCAAAAGAAACAGTGTACTAATACACAGTAAATTAAATACTCATAGAAACACGATTTTCATGAAACTCAGATTAAAACTGAATTCTATAACTTTTAGTACTCCAGTTGCTAAAGAACATGGATTTCAAAGTCTTCCAGTACAGAAAGATTCATCATCCCACTTCTCTGCATTTTTTGTTATTCTTAATTTCCCAGTTTTGAACTTGAAGATATTAGTCTTTCATTTATTCTTAATGCACAGGTAAAGTACACAGGTGAAGTATTTACAACACTTAAAAAATTGTATTGGCTTTCTGTAAAAGTCTTTATCCCCACATTCGTACTATATAAATATATATACACACACTTTTTCAATACGGTCCTAAAGACAGACAAACAACTGTTCTCTGTAAAATCTGTATCATCCTTGGAAGAAGAACATAAAGGGCATTTTGGAAACACAGGAATACAGGAGGACACTGGTTCTCACTTATACATGTCTATAAAGCTGACAGAATCAAAGCTGCCTTTAAAAATCTGTACTAAAAAAGAGAGCCAATTTAGTTGGACTGCACAGAAGTCCTTTCATGTTTATACCTAATGCATGGTAAATGAAGTATAAGCTATGGCTTTGTATTGTATTATACTGATCAGTTTTGATTAAATCTCAGTTGAGATCAACTCCTGCAGTTCAGCAGGTGTTAGGAAAAAAACCCAGACTGGCAGTCTTTAGCTCTATTGTGTTTTACTATTGTTCAAGTACCTAAATTAGAAGAAAAAAAGAAAATACTATAAATACGAGCAGTTACAATGAAACACACTAGTATACTACAAAAGATCATCTGTTCCTTAATTCTACCAGCTTACAAGTGGCAAAGAAATTTTTCTGACCAATGGAAGCAAAATTTTGAAGTTACAAAATAATCAGCAACACACATTCTTGGAACACCTGTTCTCAAAACACTTAAGCACTAATGTCAACAGCTAAAGGGAAGTGGATTGTACATTATAGGAGTGGGCTTATTTCCCCTGTTTCAATATAAAATCAGATTTTGAAAAATTTGACACACAACTAACTCAGATATAGGTAAAGACATATTTTAAGCAACCCTGCTGACTAAATATCTTACCTGTTTTCCCAGCTGACGTGCACAGATCGGACATGGTTCAGGGTTAACACCCCCAGTAGTTTTATCTTGAGACTGAAAAAAAGTTAAACTTCTGTTTCAACAAATAAAATATAAGTTTATTCTATCTTTAAAACAAGCTTCTAGAAAAAGGATTTAATCATGCTTCGGTCCTTCAGATAGCACCTGAATCTACAACAGCTTTGAAAAATCCAAGCTTCAAAAAAGAAACTCCTCATACTTTCCATCAGCTTTACATCACTGAAAATATACTTAAATACACTTATTTATGCTTATGTGAGCACTATGATTAAAACAACATAATATAAATTTTGTCTTTCTGTAGTAGCTCTTTGTAAAGCAGCAAGGGTATGTGGAAAGAGACGTAATTGTACAAGCCTTCTACTAAACAAGGCCCCGTTAGTATTAATGAAAATTTTAACCATCTAAAACTAGTTCATAGTATTATACTGTGTAATTAAGCAAATTGCTGAAATATATAATGTAATAAGTAACTTTATGACTATGCAGTAACACAAAGAACAACACAATGTATTTCAGCATGTAATCGATCTTGACAGAAAGTTCATTTTCTTTAACATGTAATTTTTAAAGAAAACTAATGGTAGGTTTCCTCTTCTAGACAAACAAAACTCATCAATTTGGTTAAGATGAAGGAACTATTAGCCTTACCTTCTCCAGATTAGTAAGATACAGAAGTTGTCCTAATTTCTTTTGAAGCTGTGATTTAGCAACTGCCTTGTCATTCAGAAGTTTCACTCGATTTTGCTCTACCTAAGGAAACAGTATTGAAAAAAAAAAAAAAGTCAAATTTTACAATAAGGTTTAAGTTCATTTTTTTGGTAAACTTCTACTAAATCATTTACTGGAGAAAGATAGAACAGCTCGTTTTGTAAATTTAAGATATGTTTCTCTCCAGATAAAATTGATTAACTATTGCTTTCTTGTACAAACACAATATTATGAATGGGCTGAAACCCTGGAGGTATATAAAATTACTCTATTACTTTATTTGCATTATTGGTTCTTTGCAGAAACAAAAGCAATTTAAATTAATTCAATATTGTAAAAGTTTAAAATTTAATTCAGTTTCTCATCTATCACCTTACAGCCAAATAGACCCTAGACTCCACTGCTGGTTCAAAAAACAAAAAAAAAAGCCAACAATGTTTAAGAAACAATTACTTTCTTCATACTTCCTAGAAGCTTTCACTTTTCATTAAGTTTTACAAAGACAGAAACATCAAGCCAACTTCTTTTCACAGTAATTACAGTTGGTCATGGTTCAGTTATTAATACTGCAAAGAGGCAAGCACCCCAGGGATGAAGACCAAACTAATGGGTGTGCCTTTTATTGTTGCAAATACATACATTAATCTTGGACTTTGTTAAAAATCTGTTAAGCAAAGTGCTTTGTTTTAATAGATATTTCATTTATGTGTTTTCCTACAGAAAGAAAAGCAGCATTTTTATCTAATGCTGCATGTCATTTTCAAAAAGGCTCACAACACACTCAAAGTTTGTCTTGAAAATATATTTCTATTGGTGCAAAAGAATAATTAAATTACCATGTTATATCAACCCAGTAGTTTCTCCATCTTCCTGAACTGAAAGTGTATTAGAAATTCCAAGATACTGAAAAAAGATTAGTCTTTCAGGGTTTCACTGATGTTTTTAGGTCCTTGTGGAAAGTAGCAATATGGGTGAGAAATAAGGTCAACCTGATTTTCCAGCAGCTTGAAAAACTGGGCAATTGCAGAGAAAGATCCCAAAGCCACTCACCTGCTGCTGGCAGGACAGCAGTCTTTTGGAAATATGCCAAAAGGCTGAAAAAAAATGTATCAAAATAAGAGTTACAGGCTCAAAAAGGCCCATACACTGAAAGCCAAAGTAAGCGAGAATTCTCTACTCCACTAAGTTTTTTGGAAATGCAAATTGAATCTTATTGTATAGACCTTATACATAGATCTAGGTACAGATTTCATTTTGTAGGAGGTGGGTTCTTTGAGAAAAAAAGCCCAATTTCTTTCCTGCCAAGTATTTTACCTCATGTGGTTCTATGATGTGGAGAACTGGTGGATTTGGTTTTGGCTCATCTGGGTGACGCACTCTCAGCCGTTCTGTGGCCATTGCCAGCTCATCAATAGCAGACACGTGATCCCTCAGTACCATCCAATACTCATGAAGTAACTGTAAGAACAGCATATACAAATTTGTAGTAGGACTGAGTTGAGCACCCTTTATATTACCTCTGTCATAGTATGTATAATGTGAAAATACTTCTACAGTAATTCAGCCACAACACCAAAAAATTACGAAGGAAAACAACCAGGAGAGGGATCGTCTTACCCGCTTTTCTTTCCAGTCCCTATGAACAAACATAAATACCTGTGTCATTTGTTCTACAACTATTACATTAATTAATGCAACTAAAAATTCAGAAACAAAATGCCTTGCAAGACTAAGCAAATGCTTAATAGGGAAAAATGATTAAGCCATTTTAAATAACTAGCTATTAAGAGTAGTGAGACTGCTTCTTAAAGATGAAGTATGTTTTAAAGAAAAGTTAACAGTGTGTGTAGTCATGATAAAAGAACCACAAGCAGAAGGTGAAGGTAACATCAGATGCAATTCTCTCAAGAAAATGTAAATTCTGACTTTCTACAAAAGAAATAGCTAAAATTGGTAGTATCCTATACATATAAACTGACATTGTTTTTCACTTACTGAAAATACTGTAAAATACTTCTTCCCAAGCTTTCCACAAACCAACTACAGTGATCTTACTGAATTCTAACAACTTTTTTGCTAATCTCAATAATTCCTAATTCCAGATTTCTGAGTTTTCAATTGTAAAGATATTTCTACACACTCAGGTCCTGGGAGGTGTACTGGTTGTTTGTTTGGGTCTTTCATCTCAAGAAAGACTACTGAAGCATTTGTTTTGAGCTTTGCCTAGATTACAAACAAAATTATCGTGTATGAAGCTTGACATGTAGGGTAAGAACAGAGAATAAGAAGGACCTTTCTTCCCCAAACTACGCTAAGATTAGGGAGAGAGTTAGCTAAAATTACTTTTTCTTAAAAAAAAACAAACGAAACAAAAACAACACAACAACAAAAACATCATTAAAGCAAAGTAAGGCTCTTGATTGTCAGTCTAAAGACTGATTCAATTAACGTTAGCTGTAACAGAAGTTTACTTTCCATGATACTGCTAATTCTACTGCCACCTGATGTTTACTTAGAAATCCCTGAACTGCCTTCAAAGAGTTACATCATGCAATTTCTTCAGTAAACTTGCAGAAAAGTTCTCCAATTAGTATTCACTAATGGAGAAGCTTGGCTGTTACTTTTGCTTTCTCCTTCAAGTCAGAGTTTGTGCGTATGAAGCATTTGTCTGAACTGGACAAAGTTTACCATATAGAGAAAAAAACCCAAAACCCAATATTAAAAGGAAGCCTGTGTAACTAAGAAGCAACAACAACAAAAAAAAAATCTCACTTTTGTTTTCAGAACATTTATATTTTCATTAAATTTAACCACAAATTGTCTGTACTTTTTAATGTTAATAAACATCGTGGTTTGGGGTGGGGTGTAAAAGGCCAATTTCTGAGCATTAATGCAAGTTTGTTCACTTTAGATTTAAAGCTTATTTTTACTGAGTAGCAACCCTGTAGGTCAATGTAGATTAGAGTAGCATGGAAAACTGAGTAGGTATTTCCAAATCGTGACAGATAGAATCATAATAAGCTGAGATACAAAATAACAAAGCACAGATACAGCTAATCATTACTCTCCAATCAGCATTTTGTTATCATAAGCAAGTGATCTGATTTTGTGGGAGCCACACAACTTTATAAGGTGTTTCATAAATTTATCTATCAGATGTCCAAATGCTAATTTCTCATTTTGATAAAAAAGCTTTTGCACTATGTTACAGAGTAACCTAGCATTTTTTTAAGGCAGCTCTAGATCAAGTCTCACTCTTAAACAGCATCACTGATTTTAAGGAAAGTAGGTGATGAGTAACTCAGTTTCCTGAAAAACAGAGACTGAATCCCTTAGATAATCTAAGATAAGGTAAATCACTCTCTAGACTATCTTTTCTTCTGTGGACTAGAGCTACTAACAAATGTTTAAATTCTTGGATAGCATACATCTGCAAGAAATATGTTTGCTTTTGCAAAAATCTCTAAGGAAAAAGCAAGTGACAATTTCCTAGACTGATGAAACCGGTGTGGGAGAAAGATCACATGGGCAAAAACCTTTCAAGGAACAGCAATCTCCTCTTGATGCCAGATCACAAAAAACTGAGTGTACAAGAGAGTCATTAAACCTGAAACTAGTGCACGAAACATATTCTACTGAAGCAGAAGTCTGTGCTAATTAAAAAGAAGCATTTAGAAGAAAACACTCGACTACAACTAAGCTGTAAAATAGGATGAGACCCTTGTATGCAGCAGCTCTTCCCCCTTCTGCCTCACTGGTGTATATTCACTGCAAAAAAACAGACACACAAGGATGCAGGAAGAAAGCCACAGTTTGTTCTCTGCGTAGGGCAAACCCCAGCTCTCTCTAATCTAAACAACAGGAGACTAATTATCTCAGATTACATTTTGTAGTAAACAAGATCCAGGAAATAGAGCAAATAGAACAACAGTGAAAAGACACCTGCAGTTACTACAACACTGAAGGTAAACAATTACAGAATGGAACAATATTCAGTTTCCTCAGTTCTGCTACAATCTGATTTGACTAAACAGATGAACATCCAATTATATCTGTATACTGCCCTAGAAGACAAATTTTTTACTAATTTGCCTAGTAGTCAGTATAGCTTTTACAAACTCTTAAATCATATATAAACCATTTTAAAACAAATCCTACAATAAGCATTGTGAACAAGCTTTGTGTAGGCAAGGCCTAATATCAGGATCACAACTTAGATTTGTACATATTCAGTTTAAACTTATTTACATTAAACTAAATGGACTACACAACTGTTCTGGTCACCATGTCATTCACTGTACCTTATATTCCTTTTTCCATGCTTCAAAGAGCTCCAGAAATACACTGCCTTCTTCGGTTATTGTAACATCCATTCGATGAGCTTTGGCAAAGGAGAGAAGAGCTTTCAAGGCACGTTCAGTTTCACTGGTTGCCCACAGTCCTCTGCTTGTGGTGGGCAATCGGTCATCGACGAGCCCTTCCTCATCTTCTATCATCTCCTCAAATATTGCCATCTGGCCTTTAACACTGAAAAACAAACACAACACAATACTTCTCACTTTTTTTGCACTTCCATAATAATTTCTACTTACTCATCATCTATTTCAGCCTTCTAATACTTGATTAAAGGATAAAGCAAACCTAACAAATACAAAGACATGGTTGATTACTGGATATCCCAAAAGCTTGCTTTGATCACAGTGACCTTAGGACCAGCAATGAAATCACTGTACAGGCCATGTTGTCAGCTCAAATTCCTTAATATTTTTGGTAAAGGCTTACAGTGAAACTCTGATGCAATATTTGCTGGGCACTGCACCATTTAAGAACATAAGAGCTACCCACTACCTCCCTTAAACAATGCTAATTCAGAAACACCTTAATGTCTCCTAATGATTCTAGCAATCATTGGGTAACAGATCCCCCAATGAAAAGACTGTTCAAAACAACTTCAAGATCTTTTTAAATCCAATGTTGACATTGTGAAGGATATGAAAGATAAAAAGTCAAAGAGAAAGTATGCAGAGGGCTGTAATCTCATCTCCATACTGGCCACTCCCTATGGTGGTGCTGCTATCAAGGCCACAAGCAAGAAGTTACTGGAATTTGTTCGTAAAGTTATTTCAGGAACCTTAAAGTAGAAAATATGAAACAATCCATCTTCTGGTTTTTTGCTTTTTTATAATGAGAAGTTTATAAAGCTATGAACTTACGTATGAGAAAAGAGCTTCGACTCGTATTCCGTGAACAACTCATCAGCCTTACAAAAGACACAGCTGCAATGAAAAACTGCACTCAGAATTTAATCAGAAAATGAAGTAATTCCTGTAATTCCCTACTCCAAAATATAAAACTACACGAATAACAATACAACAGTCTTGTGTAAACTTGATATAATTAGTAGCGGAAAAAGATTTTGTAAGAATAAAACCAAAGTAAGTTATTGATTCTAAAAAATGGATCTATGATATCTGCAAATCATGAATACAGAAGAAAGACTTTGATCTCTTCTTATTTCAAATGAAAGAAATTTTAATAATACACTTCTAAAGTATACTTTCTGTTTTCAAGACATACTTGTTAAGTGGAAGTCTAACAGGTCGCAAATGGCAGATAGTGGCAGCCTCAATAACCTGCTTAGAGGGAGGGCCTTCTAAGTTTTTAACTGCTTCTCTTACAATCTTCTGGAACTTCTTCACTTCATCCAGCTGGGTTGTGAGCAGGTACTGAAGGCCTCTGCAGTCACGGAATCTAATTTAAAGAAAAAAGCAGCGAAGTGTACACTGAGTCACCAAATCCAAACTTTAGTCAGAAATAGCCAGTAATATAGGCCAAAGTATGAAGTTAATATCATAAGTAACTTTATTACTACTACATGTAATGTTAACTGTTAGAAACCATCCCATTGTATCTCCTGATATGATACCTGGTATTTGTAGAATAGGAAGACTCTTTGCAAGACTTGAGCGAAGCAACCAACTGTTAGTAGTAAACGCCAACCTGCAACATTCTGGTCCACAAATCAAATCTACTGGAGGTAAAAAATTGCTTATACTAAGCTGCAGTTGCATCTATTGGCCAACAAACAGGTTTCCCACGCACTTGTGCAATTCACAATAGACACATGCACCCATCATAAAAATACACTGCATTTTGCAGGTTACTTTTCGGTGTTTAAATTATTAAATGGACACGACATGGAGCTATCTTCCCAAAACCTGGTTGTCTGTCTTGAGTGCAGTGGGAACATGAACACCAGTTAAACACTCCCCACTTTGTCTTCTTCCTGTGAGCAGAGGTTTCTTCCTAAGAGTGCACCATTAATACCAGGCATTCATATACAAGACAGTATTAAAAGACTGCGGTTCTACCCCATATGGAAAGCTTGATCCAAAAATTCTCTCTTCCAAAGTACTGAGAGAAAAGCATGGGTTTAAAAACACTACTTAAGTTTGCCTTATAAGATGACCTACTTAAGCATTAGGTATTTTAAAATAAAAGGTAAGTTTGACTAACCAAGTAGTCTGAAAATAAATATAAATTGCAATCACAAGTTGGTTAACACTATCAACACTAGTGGCCAAATATACCAGATTTTAAAAAATTTCCCATACATGCTAGTTCTCTGTAATAGTCAGATAGACATGAGCAGCTGCTGATTCCACCACTAACACTTCATTAGACACTACTTTTTAAGGTTTTATTGCATGTTAGAAGAAGTTAAAAAGGAAATATTTTGTTTCTACTATATAAAAGAAACGGTTGAATTGCAGATAGCTTTTCCAGAGTAATACTACCTGTAAGCAATAAAAACGTGGAAAGATTCTTCCTTAATAGCTAATTTCAACTGACGAAAAAAACCCAACCATTTTTTCCAGTATTACACTGGTAAGCATTTAGAGATGTGTAGGCATATGAACTTCACATCAGCATGTAAACAGTTCTTATCTCAAACTTGTTTTGACCAGATTGAGAAGACATTACTCTCAAATAACATTTAATCATGAAACATTCAGACTCAAATGAATAGCTGAGGTTCAAAGGGATCTCTGGAGATTGCCTTGTCCAACAGAATTAAGAACCAAGAAGTAAGATACACTTAATACAGCAAGAGCAAAGAATTGCCAAGTTTCAGGATCATAATTGAGTAGTCTTACTGGAGGATATATATTAACGTATTTAATTAAAATCTGTGCATATTAACGTACTTACATTTGCACACACACACATTTACAAACATTAAGTATTTATATCTTACGTATATACATTTATATACATCTTTTTAGATATATTTTTACTTGTATATAAATTAAAAATCTATTTAACTAAAGCATGATTCAGAAAGACTGTATGTCTGAGAATAAGGATGGTTCATGTGTCTGAGAAAACTGCCTAAAGTCAAAATGTGATAGCACTCTCCTATGTCTCTCTTTTCTGTGATGAACTGACAGAGCTGCAGCACAGAACTTAAATGGAAGGCTGGGAGAAAAGCGCTTATTCAGCATTAAAATGAGACAGAGATCACTCAAGGGAGAGTTTATTGCTTTCTACATCTGCCTTAACTGGAAGGTACAAAGAAGATGGAGCCAAACTTTTCTCAGAGGTGTACGGTGAATGGACAAGAGGCAATACACAAAAGATACAACACAGAAAACATGAAATAGACAGGATTTTAAAGCATTTATCTTTGGCTCCCACTAAGTGGTTCAAATACACTTGATGTGAAGTGATAGGCTTCACATAAAGGCTATGAAGTCTCCCTCCTTGAAGACACTCTAAACCCAATAGGACAAATCCCTCTGTAACCTAATTCGGATGAATCTCTGAGCGTGGACCTGGACCTATAAGCTGGCTGTTGGTTGAGGTGATGTCCACACATCCCTTCCAATCCATTATTCTGTAACTGCACACAACAGTGCTACTGTTGTCTCTAACATGAGAGCAAACCAAAATTCTTTACTCAGAGAAACAGTGGTGCTATTTTATGCTGTTAGACAAGCATTTTTCTGATATTGTCTGCCTACTTTCCATTTAAGCAAGTCAGTTTCTTTTAGAAATTACTCAATTTTACTCTAACACATTTTGAATCTTTGTTGCTCAGTAGTTGCATGTTGACAGAAAACTGTAAAATGACATTAGATAATACAAAGGAACATTTAAAAAAACTTCTTGTCTAGGAGAAAAGTGTAATTCTGCTGCTTTTCTTTCCAACTCTTCTATCTAGTTATGCTTATCATTTTTGATACTTAATTGCAGCCCATATGCTCTGAAGCAAAAATGCTTCCTATTCAATTGCAAGTTTTAGCACAAACTGGTAAGTGAACTTGAGCAAAGAGTCATATTCATTAGCCTATTTTATCTATTTTCTTACTTCTCTGCCATGGAGAGCTTATTAGTCTGCTGTTTGTAGTTGCTGGTTATTTCATTTTGTACACGTTGAACAAGCTCCTCATCAATGGCATACTGTATTGCTGTCTGGATGACATCCAACCACCAAGGAGAACCTGAATGTATCTGGATACAAAAGAAGAGATTTAGCCATGAACATTTAATAAACAACCAATTTACTTGTTGCAGCAAAGGCTTACACTGCTCTTCAGGCAACATTTAAACAAGACTGGCAACTTGAATGGAAAATGGAAGATGAGAATATCTTTAAAAAATATCCCCCTTCCTGTTTAAGTGAATACAAGATCAAGAATTTTTCTGCTTTTCCGTTTACTTCCACATCCTAAAACTGCTGTAGCAGAGTTAAGATTCAACAAGACCACCTACACAGAATAACCACATAGAGATATAATCCATTTCCTCTTTTTCTCCACACGAGATGAAAGGATCATATAAGCAGAGAAAGCAAGCTCTCTGTAAAGTTAATAGAGAAGCACTGTAATGATTTCATAATTTAAAGGGTGAAAGAAGATGCAGAAGTTTACTTCCTCATGCATCATTTGCTCCCATTTCTTTCTTCTTTACTATTATGAATGTGACAAAACACATTTCTACTAAGGTGTTCATCACTACCTTAAGGATTTGCACCTCCCTATGAAATTTGTGTTGCCATGTTGACTAAACACAATTAAGCCTTAAGCACAATGACTAAATGTATGTCAAAGAACAGTTCCTTTGAAAGTCATTGAAATACCACTTGATACAGCATGGAAATGTTTCAAGGCCCAAGCCTGTAATTTGTTTAGTTAAATTACAGATGAAGCACAGTTAATATAAAAATCAAGCTTGGTGTTAAAATTTACTAGAATCATAACACCATGAACTTCTGCTTTTTGTCATCTGTTCATCAAGTACTATGTGTGTCTAAGCAGGCAACACAGAGTATGTTTTGGGCCTGTGTCCAAACAGGCCTTCAACAAACTGCTAGAAAAAATAAACACCTGTAGTTCTAGATAAACAGATAAAATTAGGGTTTTTTTTTTCCTCAAAATTCAGAGACTAAATACATGAGAGGTACCTGCCTTTCTCTGGAGCTCCCGAATGGTCTGAAATACTGGCTGTAAAGCCTGATGGGCTTCTGCAACCTCAGCATTGGATTTACTCATATAATGCTGTCGAAGTTGTTCTGCCTGTACATAAGTGAGAGCTTAGATTATGCACTGCTCATATAAGGAATAATTGAAAACGTAAAAAAACCAGCTAGCATAATGTTTTAAAATAGTTTGCTAGCTACATGCTACCCACTTCCATTTGTAAGCAACATTTAGCATTCATTTTTATTCTAGAATCTAGCATATATTAGTAAACCCAAAAAACATTTGAGAATACAAACTACTGTAAAGATACTAACAAGGCAATTTTGCTTTTGGATAAGTTCAAGTGACAATATGAATAAACTGCACTACAGAAAGGAACTGGAATTTAAGTTGTTATTCTTCCATCTTTGTACATTAAAATATATTGTGTTGAATAAGTAAACAATAAAAAGATCTTAGACTAATCTCAGAGCAGGACAATTTAACTTAGCTACATGTAAAAACTTATCTGTAAAATAAAAAGAAAGGTTTAAACATTATTTTTAGGTGCATCAGATACTTTGAAAATAAAAATTACTTATGACAGTGAAAATGTTCTGGTTCACAAACACTGAAGGACAAAAATTTAAAAGGTAGCCTTAACAATTTATTTATATAAAAGTTAACAATGTTTACCTCTTCTGCAAGTCGGCTGTCACGCAAAGTTGGGGGGATTCCTGGGTGCTTTGCTAACAACAATTCCATCAAATTGTGTGTAGAATGCAGTCTCTAGATACACACAAAGTCAACACCAGTCATGAAAAAATACATTGCAACATCTGTGACAGGAAAACCTTAAATAGTAATGAAAGCTTACAGCATGAAATTAGTATTAATTTAAAACTATTTTTTTCTCTATTACTCTGGAAGCATCTTATAAAGAAAGTAAACATTTTTTGTCATTCTACTGAGGTAGGAAAAGAAATACTAAAAAGACCTTCTTCAACACCTCAAAAGCAAATCAGTAGGAAAGCTTGATACCAACTCTTCAGATTCTGTCCCATACTCACCCTCTAAATTTAAAAAAGCCCTTGACTATCACAGAAAATTACTTATTTATCTCGAAGCATATCCCTTTGTGAAGATCTTTCAGAATATTACAAGGAGACAACTAATGAAAGCGAAATTAAGTCTAAGGAAAAAAATACAGCTCCCAGGAGCCTCAATGATTTCTCATATTTTTCACTTTTCTGAAATAAAAGACAACCTTTTTGTTTAGGTTTAGGGAAATAAACTTGATTGTTAATGCAAGGCAACTCTATCCCTGTTCCCCAGGTTCTCCCTAAAAATCCCAAACCAGACAGACCCCTAAGATTATGCTGTCTGGTTATCTCCCAGAAACTCACACTCGTAACTTTGACCATCATGAACTTGTGCCCTTCTCATCTCCTGGATTCACTTCACCTTTGTCCTGTTACTACTGCAGTCACTGATGAGCACTGGCCAGCAGTAGTGTGCCATTATCTTTAAGACCTCAGCCTACACAACTGGGAAGTACTCAACAGAGGTTGAGTTCTATTACAGAAAGGCAATTAGGTGGTGTACAGTTTGGGAAAAACAAAACAAAACAACCTGCACTTTATTGGCTTGCATAATTCAGTAAAACAGCTTAATTAACAACCTCGGTATGAGTAGCTTAAAAAGTTTATGCTTCTATGGCTATGCTAAGTGAAAAATGCCTCAGGGAAGTCAAAAAAGAGGAGAAAGGATCAAAGAGGCATCATGGAGCTATCAGATAACCACATGCTAGATAATCCAAGTATAACTTAGTGAAGAAAGCAAAGTGAAGAATCAGACAACTGATCACTTCTTATTTGTTATTAACAGTTTAAATATCTTTTTATGCTTAAGAGAATGTTGGACAACTTAGAACTGATATTTCTTAAAGAAATATAAAGACATTAAATACAATGTTTCAGTATGTATATTTGGGTTTTTTTAATCAGGAAAACATATTTGTATTTTTAATACAGTATTCCAAAGTTTTTGACATAGTTCCTGAAAAGAAAATTCACTTTGGTTCCTTTTCTTGTTTTGATGCCCTTTCAGAGAATTATCTTATGCAGTGCAACAACTTTATTAATCTCCACAATTTGGCATGTTAATATTACTCTCATCACTTCACAGGATGCAATACACTACCATTAACATGAACAGGTCACAGTCACATACACGTCTGGAAATTCAGCATGTTAATCCTATTGCAGAACAGCAGGTGGAGATAAATACACTGTTTCTGGGATGTCATGAAGACTCACAAGTGTAAGTTTTTAGAAATACAGCTTTTGGTTTTTGGGTTTTTTTTTTTTTCTTAAAAAAGTGAACATCACTGGAAAGATTCCTATATAAACATTGTGATCATGACAGCAGGCTGAAAGTCATTCAGCACACCACCAGGAAGAAGAAGACTGACCTGTTAAATTACATCTAAAGTATTCCAGTTCTTAACTATGTCTCTTTACATTTGAATGCTCACTCACTTGCAAGGAGTCTGTTTTAAGCTTTTCTTTATGCTCTTCAGATGATCGTAATACTTCTCTGTACAGCTCTGCAGCCAGTGGATATTCTCCTGAATTTAAAAAGTATAACAAAAACATACAGATACTGTGTTGGACTCCTAAATACACAAAGAGCTATGAATGGCTATCACTCAGTACATACTAACGTGTTTACAGAGAGGCCATACGTTATCCACTTCTTTTCAAGCAAATATTTATCCCTATTCCTTCCTTCTCCTCACTCCCCCAAATATCAAACCCTGGTAAAAAACCACAGTGTTGCATTTCAGAGAGACTAAAGCAGTTTCCAAATCAATTTTTTTGTGGCTACAAGGTCTGCAGACTTCTTGATCTTAAAATAGTTATTCAGAGTTTCATAAGTCCCAAAAATTTCTGTGTTGCCCTAAAAAAACAATCTACAACTCACTGCAGTGGTGCATTCCTAAATTCACACTGCAAACACATTATTCACTCTTCCAGTGAAAACAATGAAAGCTGTGTCATACTTCAGAAATGCAGAAATGATTAAACACATGCAGGGAGCATAACTACTGATGTAAGCTGCTAATACCACAATCACTTCTCAAAAATTAGTTTATATAACTTAAAGAAATATAAAACTGAAGTTGCATATGGAAAAGCAGCAAAAAAAAAAAAAAAAATCTATTCTCTTTTCTCAAATGAAAGAAACTTATTTAGCCAGTAATAGTCTTAGACTCTCAAAACTTGGAGAAGTACTGGGACATGAAATGTACATGGGCAGGTAACAATAAAGCAAAAATCATCTCCCCAGGTATCCACAAGTGTAACAACCCTGCTGCAACAAGACACATTGATCATTATATTTAAGCACTTGCCAGCTCTAAGGGTGTAGTCCTGCAATATACTACAGACATTACTAGAAACAGGCCCAGAGCTATGTCCTGAATTTGCAATTTGTCCTGAATTAGGGTTGAGACTTGTCAGGCCTCCTTTGAATTTTTCTTGACCTGCCTGGACCTTTTATTTGGCTTCACTGTGACAGCAATTTCTTGAATTCAATAGACACCTATGGCTATTTTGTAATGTTTATTTTAATTTTACTTTTGTTTATCTTTGTGTGGTACAATCACAGCTTCATATAGATAGCAGTAACAAGCAATTACTCTATGTAGAATGAGATATTTGCAGGCCTAGTAACAATAGCAGAGGCCTTGAAAAGTAAGGATTTAGGATGCAGTGTAGAGGAGTGCAGCCATGGGATGCTAAGAGATGGTGCTCGGGTTTGGCTGTGAATAAGGAAGCCATGGCTATAAACAACTCACCCATCATCAAAGAAACGCAGACCTAGAGCTGGGCAAAACTGGTTTTAGGGGCAACAAAGAGAACAAAGAAATAGTATGTAACATTCATAAAAGGCATCATATGTACACTAAATTTGGTGTTAATATGGAGCTGCAGACCAATCAAAGAGAAAGGCATAGAAGTGTGCTAGCAAACAAAAAGATCTTAACTGGATCCTTGAGTGAGAAAGAAGAAAGGTGTTACTTACATACAAGGTGTACTTCCTCCTTGCAGATACATAAGACTGAATGTAAGACTAATGCTGAGGGGAGGTGGAAGTGATTTATAAACCAGAGCTCTACGTCCTATTTTTGTTTTTCACTCCATGCAAATTTTCAATCTGCTTTTTAAAAGGCCCATTTTTGCTACTAGTGTATGTTAGAAATGATTTGTACAGACGTCTGTAGGCCACAGGTGGCAGGACCTGCCGAGTAATGAGCTCAGTCGGTGCTCAGCCTCACCTGTGCCCAGTTAAGGCTGAGCACCGACTGAGCTCATTACTCGGCAGGTCCTGCCACCTGTAGCCTACAGACGTCTTTTTAAGAATATAACTCTCTGAAAAATTTGATGTCCATGCTCCAGTCCAGTCCAAAGACTTGTTACTTAGCAAAGAGGCATTTCTTTCATATTTATGACTAAGGTATTTTAATTAATTAGTATTTTGTTATTTTTGTTTCCCATTCAAAGCTTTTTTTTTCTTCGTAGTTCAGACAAACTCTACATTGACAGCACAGTGTAGTGGGCATCAGCAGATTCTAGAGTCAGCATGGCAGGAGGCACAAATGAGGCCCAGAAAACATTACTGATCATTATACCTATCCTCTTCTCCCTTATCTAGAATGAATGTTAGGTTTTGTTACAAACACTGTTTGAAATGTTTCTGGTTTCCCAGGATTTCATTGTGGCTTTTTCCATTAATTCAGAAAAGCTACTGTTTTCACATGGTATAAGTCAAACCTGATTAGGCTACTAATAGGAGTAAAAATATGCTAGAGCCATCCAGTCTTACCTTTAATGATATGGATACCAGCTAAGCCATTAAGAGCACACACCAGCTGTCGGTGAGCTTCCTCACACTCTGTTCGACATTTCTTCTGCAGAGATGTTAGCAGTTCCTCCATGGTCATGGTGCTGAAATGGAAACCAAAAGGCTTAAATCTGAGAGAAAGCCACAACACCAAAGAAAAATGTCATGCTGTGCAGCATAGAAGAATGTTATGTGCATCCAACATAGAATCAGAGAATGGTTTGGTTTGTAACAGGCCTTAGAGATGATCAATCAAGTTCCAAGACCTGCATGGGCAGGGAAACCTCCCACAAAATCAGGTTGCCCAAATGTGCAAACATACTGTGCAAGTGTTTGATATTTATTTCCTTATTAAAAAACAAACAAATAAAACATATCTGTCAGATTTTCCTCCAGCTAGAGCTCTACCCTGAGTATGACAAGAGGTTGATATTCCTTAAAAATAGGAAGCAATAGAAAGAAAACAAGAATTAGGTAAAATTATCCTTCACAGGGCAAAATATTTTGCTCCTTCTTTTACAGTCATGAACTGGCAACAAGCAAAAACAAATCTCATTTTGCTAGAAGCTGTTCAAAAAAACCCAGCAGAGATTACATTTCTTCCCTTTGGTACCAATCTAAATGTGAAAAACAGGTGAGGTGTCAAGGTAGAGAGGAAAATGTGTGGAATAAGAACAGTGAAGATTAACAAGTATCATTTGTCATACTTGAGAGGAATTTTGTCAGAAGAGAATGGCTGCAAAATCATAGAAACAGAAGTAAAAAGAGAAGCAAGAACTGCGACAAGAAAGAAGCATCAAGGACAGCTTGAAGTAGGCTCAAGGGACAAAAAAAGACAAAAAAAAAAAAAACCATCAGCAGATTCAAGTTTTGGTCTTTTTAAAAATTTTAAATTTTTTTTTACCCAGTGTAACTAGGAGAGCCTAGAAAATTCCCTTTGGAGGGCTTTATATTTGCTGAATAGATGTTCACATTTACTGCTGTCAATACACAGGTGGGAAAAAAGTCATCTAGTATGGAATACACTCCAAGCTCAACTTTCTTGTTTCAGGTCAGTTTCTCTCATCCATACGCTCCAACGTGAACTGCCTTGTTTTGTCAAAGTTTGTGAATTCCAAAGTGAATTTCTATATCATTCTCATACATATAAGCAAAGCCAGGAACCAAATCTTCTCTCTATGCTGTGAATGTGCACTGTGGGGATTGGTTCACAAAAAAGGTACATCAATACAAAATCAGTGCAGTACTAGTTGTCCCCAGCATTCTCAGCTCAGTTTACACATTTCATTTGGACACCACCAGCTCATTTTAATGCAAGTGATCTTGTAGGGGCTGGTGAGAATATTGGTTTCTCCAATTAAATCCTTGCTTCCATACTAGCAGACTGATAGACAGAAGTGTTACAGCACATTGTCTATTTGTCCTGCTGAAGTAGGTGCAGTTATAGCTACTTGGGCACTGTCAGTGCTCTGTATAAGAAACCAGGAGTAGAACACAAAACTTATAAAAGGACAGATAGAAAGAGGCTTAACAGAGTGGATGAATAAGAGCAGGAAACATCAGAGGTAACACTGGCAGTGCTAACTGTTTTAAGTTCTTCCCTACCTGTACATTAACAAAGAAACATCATAGGCAGTGTTCCAAAAGCCTGGAACAGAAGCAGGCTGTTCTTTCACACACACACAACTGACTGAAAAAGTAGCAGCTGAATTTCATAAACATGCTTTTGGTCTAATAAAACCTGAGGACTAATATGTTTTGCAGGACACTTGTGAGGAAGATGATCTTGAAAGCATGCAAAAAATCCACACCAAAACACCAAAAAATATTACAAGTTCTGCAACCTCACGTTAGTATTTTTTTTAATTAAAGAACTATTCCATTCTGTTTACACATTTTGTTCATTGTTCTCGTGAATACAAGTTTTGTAATTCAAAGAAAATCTGGGTTTAAAGCCGAAAAAGAATCTGGTTTCACACTCAGTCTGTCACCTGCAACACCTTAGTATCCATCAGCATGCAAAGGTTAAAAGGTTACTGCACAATCAACTGCCTCTCAGTACTGTGTTCTTTAACCTAAGAATTATGCTAACTACCCTACTGCATCCTGTTCAGCTTCTGAGGTCAGACAGTGCTGTAGCATAGCTGCACGTTCAACTCAAGAAGAGTAAAATTATGCTTGCCTGAGAACTGTACAAGATCTTGCACTGTTCAGGACAACTAATAATATTGTTCTGGATAAAGCAAGGTATTTAAGAAGTGACATAAATTCACCTTTTTTGTAATGGCAGAAACTCTCCCCGAACAGCTTGTGGGTGACAGCAGGCCTGCCTCAGTCTCAGCAAAGGGTACAGAATTGAAGTCACAGTCCTTCTATCTAGGCTACTAAGCTTCAGAGTCCAGTCTGAAATCTTCCTGAGTTTTGCCAATGCATCCTGGCAGCACACCTCATGCTGGCGATGATAGAAGTGTCTCTCCACAGGAGAAAAGTGAAGCCAGTGTACATTTTCTGTCTGAGGAGGGATTTGAATCTGCAATTAAAAAAGAAAATAAGTAATATGCAAATAAAACCACTGACAAATGTTGTTCCAGAATTTTAAAATCCAAAACTCTTATTTACTTGGTCAATCACATCCTTCTTTGCTGATCTCCACATTATCTTGGCAATGAGGCTGTAGAGAGGCCGGGGATTCTTCCTACAATAAGGTCGATATAAAAGTTGGTCCCACCAATGTTTGACCCAGTATGGATCAATTCCAAGAAAAAGGACTAATCCGTACAGATCTGCCAAGAAAAGGAAGTACTTTAGAACAATGTTTGTGTCTTTGTACTTCACAGTATGACTCAAAACAACCCCTTAAATTTCATAGAGAGGTTACCAGAAAAAGAAGCAACTACATTTTGGCTGTTATCTTTTACACTTGTTTTCCAGTCATTCCCTCACCAAAATAGTTAATTTGAGGAAGGGGACCAGTTAGGGAAATACGCGGGCACTCTCCTTTACCTAGCTGTTGATTTTCAATAGAACTTGATGGAATGTAACACTTTTCTAATTTCAGGTTTAGGAGAACAGAGCAATGAATTTAAACCTATCCACCTAGAGGGTAAGATGCAGAAATTACATGATTGCATATGGTTAACTGGGTTTGCCAGGTTTCCCTAAAACAATACTGCTCAGTCGCATCACTTCACAGCCTGCTGTGCACCAACTGTTTGTTGCCCACCATCCTGAAGGGGGCTGCAATTTACACAA
Organism: Heliangelus exortis; assembly: GCF_036169615.1. Classification (NCBI taxonomy): domain Eukaryota; kingdom Metazoa; phylum Chordata; class Aves; order Apodiformes; family Trochilidae; genus Heliangelus; species Heliangelus exortis. The sequence goes on from NC_092424.1 coordinate 48,820,371, forward strand.
CTCACTTTTTAACTAAGGCAGAAGAAAATAACAATACACTTCTACTGAGAGAAGATAGCTTGCTAATTCTGCCCAGTTCAGAAACATATTATTTCTGGGGATTAAATTTAAGGACTGGAAAAATACAGAGATACATGGATAATGCAGAAATAGAAATACAGGATGGTATCCTACAGATATTTCTCAAATATTTGGTAGTTACATTCTTTATTTTGTTAGCTTTATGATAATTGTGGTATTGAGCTGATAGTCGCAAGACATTCAAAAACCACCACAGACCAGGGGAAGAAAAATCCTGGGAATAATTTCTGTGCAGGAAACAGTTGTTTACTGAGGCATCCTATCCCACTTTATTACAGTAGTAGCAGCACAGTTTCAAATTAATCAGCAGTTTTCATCCCCTATGTGATTGGGGCCGCCTCAAGACACAAGAGATAAAAAGATTTTAGCTCTGCAATTTTTATATTGATGCACTTATTGATGGCTTTATACATGCTTAGGGTTTATAGGACAAGTCAGAGAACCTAATGAATTCAGAGCAAAACTACCAGACATTTTAACCACTTCAAACCACCACCTCATTATCAGCACAAGGAAAACCCACAGATGACACTGCTACAAGAAGTTTCACCTTCTAATCCTCGCTGCACAGGAGTGCCACTGACACACCAGCGATTGATTCCACTTAAACGGAGTGCCATTTCAGCAGCCTAGGCAAGAGAAGATAGAACCAATAGTAGGAAACAAAAAACAGAGTGGAACACAGTATCAACACTTATCTTTATGAACTTATTAAAGTATAAACATCTCTTCAGTATGCAAAATCAGCAGACCAGCAGCACTGGTACAACGTATTACAAAAATGTGTATCGAGTTATTGAGCTTTTTTGGAGATGACAAAGCTGGTAAAAGCCATAGCCACTTCCATGTAATCAAGTACAATTAAGGGTTCACAAAAAATAACAAGTTGGCAAACAAAACTGTCTAAAAACCTATAAACCATTATGTAAGCTGCAGTTTTGTCTTCCTGTCTTGGGCAAAACCACAGGATGAATACCAATTAAAATAACCTCCCTCCACAGAATGCAGCTCTAGAGTTTGCAGACAGACTGCTGCCTATTTAAGCTTTTAGACCCAAAGGATATATTCATGCCTCTGAACCACGTCACCAAGCAGGCTAGTATCTTGTTTGAAACTATCAAACACTGTATACAACATGATGGCCTAGCTCTTCAAACTGTCAGTATACATTAAGTATTTTTTGAGCTGGATACTACTCACAGTCTGCCAAAATTCCAAGAGAAGAACCATTTAATAGTAAAAACCTCCAACAGAAAATTCACTTCTGAAGAACAAGCTCCAAATAACCTGGCTGTGCTGAGCACTAAGAACAGGAGAGTGCTACAGTCCAAGGTAACATTAAAACTTATTTTCGTTTTGGGCGCGTGAAACAAAGTCCAACCATAGAAATGGTCGAGTGCAGGCAGAGTTTTGTATTAAATACAACAGGCAAGTCAAAACCTTTTCAAGTTAAATAAACGCGTGACTGGGAACGTTGTACCTTTGCAGTAGTGCATTCAACCATTTGTGCTTCATCGAGGCAGATTCTCCACCACTCCACTGCTACCAGGGGGCTTGGGATGGCCATGTACCTCTTCTGGTTCCTGAAACGGCGCCCATCGTCACTGTTGCTGTGGGGTATGTCCACGTAGTTCAGCTCAGTGCGGAGGACGTCGTACGTGGTGATAACCACCTCCTGCTCTGCCAGCATGTGTGGCTGCAAAAAGCCATGCTTCTTCACACCTTGGTACACCTAGGTAGGTTTGTATTCGACAGCACAGAAGCCAAGGATTAAGGTAAGAGGCACTTGGAATAAAAAAGCAAAAATATCGGTACATGCGTGCTTTTAGCAGTGTTTCTCATATGATATGAAAGCATTCATAAAACCTGCATTCATATAGTACAGATTTCCCACCACGCTACAAGTAATACAGATAATAAGTACAATACAGATATCATAACAAATGCTTTAGGTGTGATTACTTCTACCTTCACAAAACATTTTTTTTCTCTTTTGAAGAAAAGAGGACTGCAGTATTCTCTGCAAGTTATTTGTTGCAATAGTCATTTGCAAGATTAAGTATTTTATGATGTTCTAAAGAGCAACACGATGTGTCAGTGTTAACATTTGCAGTCCTCTTACCACAGATCTATTACCTTTCTCCCCACTGCCCCAAAAATTATTGGGATGATAAGGCAATGACAGAAGTACAAACCAAAATATTTCAGAGCCAGAAACGATACTCTGGGTAATGTTTTATCTACAAAAAGGATCTCTACAGAGACTTGTGAAATAGAAAGCATACCCTACTTAGAAGCAATCCCTGTGCATGAACAGAATATTATTATTAACCTTTCGTATTGACATTGGTTCTAAGATCAAAAACATCCATCTTGTCTCCCTCAGAATTTTAAGCAAAACCCTTTCCAAAACATATAGCAGTTTAAATTAAAAAAAAATGACCAAAACAAAACATTTTACTAGATGCTTCCCCATTGTAGCTTTCTATATCAAAAACCAAACAAAAACAACAAACAAATACATACTGTGAGTCCAAATATACTCACAGTATCAAAATATGTTAAACATTGAAATAATGTGTGGTACAATACACAATCAAGTATATTTTTAGAATAGGAGTGTTTCATCATCTCCATGATTTTTAGCTACTCAGAGCAATTACCAGAGCTACATATCAATCACTTTTGTCTCCTCACATATTTCTTCTATTGCTCCCTACTTACTTCAGGAACCTATTTCAAAATTACACATCCATTGCACACCTCAGGAATTTTATCATCAGATAGCTCTTACCACTCATCTAGATCTGTGTATTAATCATAATATTAAAATAGTTAAAGCTTACTTCTGACAGATAAAGCAATTTTTGTATCGTTTTATTAAAAGAGAGAATCTATATTCCAGTCTCATCTTCAAATAGCTAGCATCTTTCATTCTGCAAATACATGATTATAAAAGAACACCTTGTTTAGTGTTTAGCTGCAACTACCTACAAACACTTCTGCCATCAAAGAAAATCAAGCTCAGTCCCTCATAGTGTCACAAACTTTAATGTTCTCTTAATTCATGCAACTAATAGGTAAAAATAACAGAATTAAGATTACTCTAGATAACCTCAGTTGATTTTGCCCCCTCTTTATCCCCTGATGATCTGCTGGATTTTATTGTTAATTTCACTGTTAACTTTACTTGTTCTTCCAGTAATAATCTCCTCTACTTTTGTGTATATGGCAACTATGTTTCTGTCATCTGAAATAAAGGCATACACTTTTTGTTCTGCCCCAGAGTGCTACAAGAGAGCATGTGCAACCAGGTCAATGCAGGTAACAAATGAAAAGGGGGACGAGAGAGGGGGTGGAGGGAAGAGAAAAAAGATGAGTATGTTCACTGAAGAAAGCTTTTTTCTTAACAGCTTTTAAGTCTAATGATCTACTCCAAGTATTTATGAACAGATTTTCCGTAGGTTTATAACTTGGCCAAGTTCTGGTTGTTTTCACAGAAGCAGGAAAAGACAACCTGCCATAAAGCAAGACCTACTAATACATCTTTAGTCTTCCAACTGCTTCTAACCCATGGGAAGTTCTAATGGCTTTATGTAATAGAACGAGGAATAACCAGGAATAAAGATCACCCTTCACATGCAATGCGAAACCTATTAACATGGGAAACTGCTTCTTTGAAAAATCTGCACTATTTTAGCTTTAAGAAAATAAATGAATTTTCATTTTTCATTCAGCAACACAGCAAGCAAGTCTAGATGACTTATATTTGCCAGTTAAAGAAAATGAAAACAGTGTCTTAGAATGGAAAGCATTAACATTCAGTATTTAAGCTGTTTTCCTGTTACCATGAAAATGTATTTCTGACACTTTTCATCAAAGCAGGTACGAAACTTGGACTGTGCAAGTTTTACACATTTGCTAGTTGCTGAACTAAAGCTAAGTAGACTGCCCAAGCAAATGGTTTACTGGAAGCCCAGAATTCATTTATATACTGCATATCTATGCAGGATAGCTGAAGATATCAGATATCTCTGCATACAAAAGCTTTCTCTCATTATCAGTCTATTACTATTACTGTTAATTTATTCAAAATATAATGGAGCAACAGTTCTCCAAGCACTTCATCAATACAAAAATTCCTGCATACTAAAAATACAAAAGACAATGCTTGATTATATAATTCATAAAAGCAAATGGTTATTGTGATAACTATAGTCACAAAAATCCTGTATCGCCATAATTACTACATGTATACTCAGGCTTATTTTTTATGATAGAACTATTAGAAATCAAGAAAAAAGACAATACAAGGTCACCAGATGAGCAACATCCTAATAAATACGGCAAATAACAGAGACAATGTACAAGTTTTAACAGTGTTACTCTCAGTAAACACCAAAGCCCAAGACTTCGTTTGTGAAGCCTGAGAACAAGAATTCAAAAGTACACTCTCTACCTGCTGAAACAATGGGTTTTATCTATACTTAAATGAGAAGCAACTTCAAAAGACAAGCTTGAGTACAAATGTAGAGTGAGGCTTGACACCGTGAACACAGCTTATAGTTAAGGCCTCCCTAAGTAAGTGCCCTTGGTAAGCTTTCAATAAAAAACAACAGTCTTCTCTCTCAAAAAACACCTGTTGTTGCCACTGCAACTGGATTTTTTTTATAAAGCACTTTTTTTTTTTTTTTTTTGATAAACCTTATCCTGTCTACTATATCACCCTCCCAGTGACCAACTAGTAAGGAAAAATTGCAGAATCCAGACTGACTTTCTGGGAAACAAACACACCATGCGGTGCAAAAGCATAAGAGTAGTAGAAAGAAATGCAGAATTCTGGCACAGATGACAAAAAAATACAAACTATATGGGATACAGAGTGTCAGACAGGAAGCCCCTAGCCTTGATAAAGTAACTCAGCAGGCAATGAAGGCGTATAATCTTACCAGAACTCGAAGAGAAGATGATCTTACATGCCTGTTGATCTCATCAACCCACTGATGACAAATAGAACTAGGGGAAATTATCAGAGTTGCTCCTGTAGAAACTGGTTTCATTGCCACAAGGCAATGGGGACAGTAGAAGGGCTTGATCTTCAGGTTTTCCTCTTTGTAGTTTACACATTCTGCATGCTGCCATAAGTGACATTTTAGGCACTGCACACGAGCTTTATAGTCAGCCAATCCAAGCTCACCACAGATGCATTCAAAACGATATTCAGAGGTATTAAATGGAAATACAGAACTGGCATGTTGTACACTGCTGCTGGCACGTTCTTGGGAATGGGAGGCCTGGTCCTTTGGGATTTCCTGCTGAACATCAGATGTAGCTTTAGAAATATCAGTATTGGAGTTACTGCTCACACCACTGGAGACAAGAAGACTGTCATGCAAACCAGGAGACTTTGGGACCACAGCTTCCTGCTTAACTTTCTCCTCTTTCACACAGTCCTCACTATCTGCTTCAGGTTTTCTGCTATTTTTGCTAGTTGTACAATAATCATGTTCTTCCATGGCAATATCCACTCGTAAAGGGGCTTTAAGGACATTTTCAGAAGTTACATCAGTACTTCTTGATTCTTTGGCTTGAGTTTTAGCAGTAATCAGCTGCTTCTTCTGAACACCACCTGAAGTCTTTGCTATCTACGAAGTAAAATTAAGCAGGAATATCAGACTTTCTTCTCACCTTTTTTTTAAGCATAAATCCACATCAATACATAGATATTGAGATTTTATATCAACTTCCTGCTTGAGGTTTTGATTAATGCTTACCAGTATTTAAATGACAACTTCATAATAAGAACAATACATTTGACAGCATCCCACAGCACTATTTTTAAAGATCTATGACAGATGTAGTAAGTGTTTTAGCCCAAACTGGATATCCTTACGATTTCTCCTTTTTTGTTCACGAATCTCAAGGCAAATGCTGCCATTTTCTTCATTTTGACCAATAAGACAGTGCCACTGAACTAGTGCACACAGGCAAAAGAGCTGAAGAGCATGCAAATGGTAGAAATAAGATCTACCTTTGCAACATTATATGATGTAAATACAGCAGCATGCTTTACCTGCTCTTTGGCTCTTTCTCGCTTCTTCTGTTCCTTGTATTTCTTTCCCAGCTTGAAAGATCCAGCCAGACCATGTCCTTTGACTTGCTCTACTACTTGTTCTGCAATTAGTTTTTCTAGAGTTCTTTTGAGAAGCCGTCTATTTCTCTGTATGTCATACCTAAATGTAGCACTGATGTACTTAAATATTGCAATGATGGATGCTCCTTTCTTCACATTCATTTCCTTTACAGCTGCTAATATCATCACTCGTAAGCCTATACGTAGAATCAAATTACAGCTCATATAAAATGGAAGTTACTCTGAAGAACACATACTAAGCGAACTTGAAACACTATGTTCATCTTAAAAAAAAGCAAACAACCCCCCCCAAAAAAAACCCAAATTCCCCCCAAAATAACACCAAGCCCCCCCAAAACAAAAAAGAACAAAAAAAACCCCAAAAGCCAAACCCCCCCCAAAAAACCCAAACCTCCCCCAAGGGCCTGCCAAAACACCCCCCAAAAATCCCTCAAAACTCCAAAAACCAAGAAAATCCCTAAAAAATCCCCCAAAACCCCAAACCCCACCCAAAAACCAAAACCCTAAAAAAAAAACCCAAAGCCCCACAAAAACCTATCCCCCAAAGAAATGCCCCCCAAAACCTCCCCAGAAACCCCACCAAAAAAACCATCCCAAAAGCAAACCCCCCAAAAAAACAAACCCCCCAACCTCCCCCCCAAAACAAAAAAATCCCCAAAAACCCAAACACCCCCCCCCCCAACTCCCTCCCTCCAAAAACTGTCCCCCCCCCCCAAAGAACCCCCACCAAAAAAAAGCCCACTATCAATTTTGACAATGGTTTAATCAAGGTAGTCCTGCAAATCACTATTTTTCAGTGATTTTAAATCAGTATCAAAGAGCAAGAGAATAATGTCAGTCTGCCTTCTTACTTGCAGAAAGACAGTGTATTTCAGTTTAATAAACTCAGTGTATTTCAGTGCATAAACTCTTACATTGACCTTTAGTAACATGGATCTCTGTAGGACAGAGATCTCAGCTGCTGACATCACTTTTAAGTTTGGATCACTTGTCCATAGCATGCAATCCTACATCACAGTGCTCAGCAAAAGAATAAATTTCATTCTGCAGAAGTGAAGGGTAGCCTTGAACTCAAGCCAGTGGCCAGTAAGACTTATGACAAAAGCAAAACGTATTTTTAGAAGTAATCAGAAACACTTACTGGGATATTGTATCTTTTCCTTCAATTTAAGCTCGATTTCCTTTGGTTTTTTTTTGTTTCCTTCTAAAGGTTGAGGTGGAACAAAGAAATTCACAAGCTTACCCTAATGGAGATGATATTAAATAGTTATTAGCTCATGTCTCTTTACAGTAATTCTGAACATCATTTATCTCTCTAGATTTGAAAATAAGTGTGAGCTGCTATAGATGTATGCTCTGATTTCACTAATTTGCTCAGATCTCATTTCTACTGTACAGCATGACACCCAATTCAGTTCAGTTTCTCAGCAAAAGGTGTTCAGCACCTTACCCTGCAAACAGAAAGAACAGCACTGCGAGATGCTTGAGTCCCCCACTACTTCAGAACTAAGCTGTAAGAATTTATAGCTGTAAGTGATCTAGGTCACTGATAAAGGGAGGAAAAAATGTATTTAACAAACAGCTAAAAACAGAAAAACAGGTAAGCAATATAGAATAAAATTACCTACTTAGTCACATAAAAAGTAAGTTTTTTTCTTTTTGGGACTGCCTCTCAAAATTTTATTACTAGTGATTCAGGAACAGTGACTGAATTTGAGGAGATGTTATGTTCAAGAACCAGGATTTTAAAAAGAATAGTAAAGCTTGAACAAATGCAGTGCCCATACTGTTACAATTAATTGTTTTATAGCTATATTTATTAATACTTCACCCTGTCCTAACTGGTTGCTCTGCAGAGTTCCTTAACAATGCAATGAAACTCCACACTGTTTCAACCCTACAGTTAACTGAAATACTTAAGAGTAACTGTGATACTGGCTTATGCAAGCCAGAAGTCATGCAGAATTTCTCTGGAATAATATTGGGTTTTTTTAGGACACCATACCAAGACATTTTACATTTGAAAACTATAGAGAGGATGAGGGACCTTCTGGATAAATGAAATAGTGCCTTTAAGTACAGGCAATGTCATATAATTCTGTTCATGAAGATCCCCAAATATTAGCTAAGCTACCTATCCCAACTACTCCTATCATGAAACAGTTTCATAACTCCAACTATTCAAAAGCCATTGCCTCTAGCTACTGCTGCTACCTGATGTCCAGGTGTTTCAGTGCTAATACTCTTCACACTCCTCAGTGACAAACAACCCTGTGATACATTTAAGAATCACACTATTGTCTCTGCAAGGATTGTGTCTGTTTAACTGAAAAAAAATTACAAGTAGGCAGAAGATCAGTACGAATAGACATAAAATGCAAATGGCTGCCATGAATTCAACAGAATGGAACCCAAAGAAGTGGTTAAGAGTTTACTCAAATATAAAGGTTCTTTACTTTCAGAGACAATATTTGGTTTCAGTGAATGTGCCAAGTTATAACCAGATGCATGATGAGAAGTGAAAAGATGGAAAACTCTTGTTAACTAAGCCCATTTATACAAAATAGAGGCGGGAACGGAAATTTTTATTCACTGAGTTTCAATCACAGCTATGTTAGCACATTTGTCTAAGGGATCTTTGATTCTCATCAATACAATAATGTGAAAGGAAGAAGGATTTCCAACACAGAAATCTAAATTAGGTATTTATAGCCCCATGGACTGCGTGTAAACTACCAACATCCTACTAACAGTGCAGTTGCCTGCTAATACCCTTCAATGATAGCAAACTATCGATGGCTTCTTATTCAAATTATTCCACTATTTATGCCACTCAGTATAACACCCAAAGCAGCAAAATTTGTCACTGTACTTTAACCCAGCTTTAAGTTGGGATATCCATAAACCAGAAAGCAATAAACTCCAGAAAAGTGCATTTCCATAAAATCTGACACTTATTTTCTTTGTATTAAATCTTATCCTGGTTTTCTTACCTCAGGTAGTATCAGATCATCTTGTTTAATATCTGGTCGGGTGTGAGTCAGAATAAGTGCCAACACTTCTACTGTTTTTCCAAGACCCATCTCATCTGCCAAAATACCTCCAGGCCACTGGGGTCCAGCAATGGGATATTCACGGATAATACTAAAATTCAAGTACATTCCCATATGAAAGTCAGTAACTATAGAATGGCATGACACAGAAGAACATGTTCAGAGACACACACACAGCATAGCTTCAGCAACGCAAAGTTTATAAGGTTAGGCAGTATCTTTTATTAGATAAGCTGAGACTTACAAAAACTAGCATGCTTTTTGGGTATACAAACCTGACCAAGATGAATACATATGCCAGCAGCTTTTGGATTTTTTCCCTCCCAGTAGCCTTGCCTTGCTAACTTACACATCATAACATTTTTATATCATTTATATTATAAATATATATCAGAAAGTTGATATATATGTATATTCTTGTGGTAAATATCCAAAAGTTACAAGGAGAAAAAAAAATTAAAAACCAACTAGCAATCAAACGGCTCTATTCTAAGCAAATTAATAAGTAAAGCAGAATAATACAGTAATTCAGTAATAATAAGTGTTATACTGCCTCCTTCCTTTAGACTTTAAAACATTAGACAAGAAGGTCAACACCTCCAATGCTCGTGAAAAAAAAAAAAAAAAGGTAAGCCAATAAATTTATATTGAAACAAACAAACAAAAAAAACAAACAAACCCACCCAACCTCCAACTGGATGTTTAGACATTTACCTGAACACGAGAGGAACCAGTTTGCTTTTATCTTTTTCAAATTACAGATATCAATTTTCTAATTCTTTAGTTGAAAGATAGCCACAAAAACAACATTAACTGAAAAACTACAGTTATAGATTGTTATAGGCTCCAGGTAAAAGCTGTCATGAGGCTCCCACAAAAAAAACAACCTTGAAGTGTTCTCAGAAAGAATTAAAAACATACCAGCCAGTAAATGGATTGTAGTAGATTTTTACACCATCCAGAGTGATGATCTCTCTCCATAAGAAGTGCAGTCCATTTTCTATGAAGAAAGAGTTCATATTACTATTATGAGGTTTCTCTATAAACAATACATTGCTTAGAATTCCTCAGCCTTATTGTGACATTTAAAGACAAGAAGCAGACATCTGCCTCCAGTGCTTCATGGCGACCAGCAAGATACATCAACTAATGTTCAGCAAAGTTGTTTATCATTTAGTATGCTACCCAAATGACAGCTTTTATAAAAAGAGTAATGAAATAAATAACAAAGCTTCTAATCAAGCAGCAAGAAAACATTACTGTTGACAATTAAATTGCCATTTTCTTCAATTAGACAAGCTTTCCAGACCCATATACTTGCCAGTGCTTGGAGTGCTTGCAAGGTTCTCTTGGTGAAGCATCCAGTTTACAGCCTCACTTTGGTACGGCCTCAGAATAGGAATTAATGCAGGATGTTGCACATTGTCTCTCAGTAACTGGATATCCTGCTGATGGGTGTGCCTTACAAAGTCATAAAGCTCTTCAATATTTTGTCGCTCTAGTTCTACATCAGATTCTTCCTCATCTTCCTCCAGCTCATCTGCATACACCAAGTCATTAAACAAAGGCATTATCAACCAACTTTGGTCAACATGTCAGTAAATTTTGCAGCAACGCATTTAGTTACCATAAAGGTTACAAGCAAAACAAAACAACATATAAACATGTAATGTCTGAGCCTGACCCAGCTAGCAGCAGTAGAAAACAATGAGCACTACTTCCCTTAAAGTTACCCTTAAAATGCTATGGCAGTCACAGAGGGATACATAATCAGCAAAGCTCTTCCTTTAGAATTTAGGGAAAGAATGATGAGACCTTATTTATTCAATAAAGACCTTTCACTACACATTTTCAACTGCTATAGAGCCACAATTAACTCATATTTCAGATTTAAATGTTAACACGGGTCACAGATGCAACAGAATGGAGAAAAACACTGGATTGTCAAGGATTAGTACATTTTTCTTTAATTAACATTAATTAACATTAACCTTTCTTGGTTAAAAACAATATTATGAGGAAAAAAAGACCAAAAACCAGGAGATTTTCTCTAGTGAGCTTTCATGTTAATCTTAAATTATACATCTAGAGAAGAAAATTATAGCAGGACTCAATCTCATCACTTACATTACTGCAAAAATTAAGACAAGGCATACCTTAGAAATTAAAATCCCACCTCAAGAGAAGTTTGCTCCCTCTAGGACAGAAAGCCTCTCCTTTTATAACCTTTAGGAATGAAAGCCTTGTGCTCGTATATTTTTCACATAATTTGGACATAAGGGCACACACAGAACTTAAGCACCAAAAAATTCAATGGTCAGCCTCTTAGGAAACTGCCATAAGATGAGGGAACAAAAGATTTAGAGGACAATTTCTAACAGTTTTTCACATGTTGAATTAAAAACATTGGCATCAATAAAACATCTGTACTTACCTAGCAACAGTTATACAACTCTAAAGTTTAGTTTAGTTACTAACCCTAGCTAGTGTTGGAGATAAAGCCACCTTGGAAACTTTTTATCAGACAAACAAACAAAAAATTTAAATTTCTGAGGCAATCAAGGCCAGCACTTTCAGCATAAGGATATAAGGATTACAATAATACAATTACAAAATTATTGAATTATTATAATGATGCATTGTGCTAACAAAGAAGAGATGCACCTGGCACAAATACCAGTGAGCTTAAGCTTAGACAAAAGTTTGGGGGCTGCTATTAGGACTGTCTTTCACAGAAAATAAAAGCTTTCTTTTCATTCACATAAATGGTTTAATTGCAGAATGGTGTCTAAAAAATTGTATTTACTCCGAAAAAGGTAAGGACTCAAACTTCTATGTGCCTCAGTGACTTATCTGTAGAGAATGAGTATTATCACCTGTTGTTTGGCAATAAATTAATAAGCATTTGATTAATGATCAGATAATAATATGGAGAGAATTACCTAATAATATTATATATATATATAAATAAATATAAATAAAGTTTCTTTAAATGGCAGGAACAACTTCCTTTATTTAAAGCTACTTAAAAAAAAAGACAAATTCTAATAACAAAAAGTATTCATCAACATTCAACTGAACTGCATTACCTGGAATCAAAAAACTATAGAACTTTTCCATGAGTTTTTGAATAAGCTGATTAGCTTTTTTGGGTCTTCCACCTCCATCACTGAGAAACTCTGGCTTACTCAGACCAGCTTCCAGAAGGTAAATTCCAACCTGTGAAATGGTTATACAGGAAATAATTTCACTAACTGTTAGAATGACAAGAATATTATCAGCAGAAGAGCATGAAAACAATAACAGTTCCTTGACAGTTAGCAAATAGAGCAGATATAACACAGATATAACACACCTACTAACATACAGAGAATAAAGTACGTTACAGCTAGAAGCTTCTTTGATTCCTTCAGGTAGTGCATTATTAAGAATGTATCAATAAAAATTTCTCTAGGAAAAAACACACTGACATCATTTACCTAAGCATGTAGAAACTATCTACATTCATGATAGCTGCCAGACTTAATTGTTCTGCGGCTTCTATTTTATATTTCAAACTAAAAAATGTTTTTTTTAAATGCAAACAAATACAAGAACCATACCTTTAAAGCTTGAGCCTCTCTCGGTCTTTGATAAAGTCCAATTATCCGTTTCTTTTGCAACCATCTCAAGCCTTCCAATATTTCACCACCTAAAGTTGATTGCACCGAAATGCGTTGTTCATAAGCACCCAAGTATTCTTTTGTTTCATTACTGTACTCTTCCTCACTTCTTTCATGAACACAGACCTGCAGCTGATCATCAGGGTCTCCTCTCAAAGTAAAGCTCCTCTCACTGAATCCGTCTGTCAGAATTTGCTCAGAAGGAAGATGAAGAGCAAATTCTCCCAACAAAGCTTTCCAGGGCCCATCTGCACGGTATGGCAAGACTATAATATTCAGCTGTACTGACACCGGAGTCAAGATGGAATAAACATCATCTTCATCATTAACTGGAAAAAACTTCACAGATTTTGAGTCATTGCCTTCTTTGTGAATGAGATCTTCATCAGCACTCTCATCATTTATAACAATGAGGGATGCAGAAGAGCTTGGACCTGGAACATGGTCCTCGTTAGTAATCTCATCATCTAATGTTATCACCTCATTTCTCCGGTCTTCATGCATATTCCAGCAGAGCTTTTTCTTTTCCTCCTCATCTATTTTTGATGGAGGTGCACGTTTCCGACGACTGCTCATTTTGCTGCTTTCTCAACAGTATTCTCAGTCTCTGCAAGATGAAGTAGATTAGTCAATAGAAAGTATTAAAAAATCAAATGCCCCCACTGAAATTTTACTGTGCAGTAGCTACTGAATCTGAGAAGTTTCGGACACATATATGCGCTAAGAAATCCAGCTGTTGTAAAGCAACTTAGTTTTATAGAGCCTCTCCTGTCCCTGTGCCATCACACAAAGCTGGACATGAGGCATTTGCCTTGTACTAGATCTTACCATTTTTCCAGCCAGCTACAGAGATCAGTAAGAATGCTATATTTCACAGCTCTTACTGGGAATCTTACTGGGACAGATACAACATAAGCAGTGGAATCTTCCAAAGGTGGAGGAAGACAGCAAAAGAAACTTCAGAAACAACAGAGGAGGATGCATAGATTTGGGAGCAGGTGTGGGGAAAACAGACACACAAAATTTTTCCTTTCAAAGCCTACATTGAGATTAGGGAAATTTGACACAGGACTAGCCTGAAGCTGTCATTACATAAAACATGGTTTAGAACCTAAGCTATCACAGTCTGTCCTTAGATGTCCCTAATGACCTTCCTAGTACTGGTGAATATTTTATTTTCCCAGGAAACTCTTCCTCCTGGGACCTGGATATACAAATTGCTTGCAGAGGAGCCCTCACTTATTCTATTACAAATTTCAGTGGGATCGATCAACAAACTAATGCACAGTCTTGCTGATTTTGACTAACTGCAAAACTAAGTCAAGATGCACATACAATTTCTTAATTGAATCTGGGCAGTGAACAGATTTTGTGGATAAAATACTGTAAAAGAAAGTACACATGCTAAACATTACATGTGAGGAAACAGATTACAGAATACTAAACTCATCTGGGAAATTTATAATCACATACTCAAAACTAAATGCTCATACTTAAATATTTAAACTAGTAACATTTAAAAAACCCACCAAAATACTGTTTTTGTAAGGAGCCTGAACACAGCAACAGATTTATGACTTCATATTACAGCACTGTCATTGTCAAAGACCAAGAGAATTTAGTTGTTCATGTAAATTCAACAGGCAAAATATTCTAAGCTACTAAACCCAGTGTCCTACAACCTAATAGTAAAGGTTTTGTGCCAGAACTGGGCAGAATTCATATAACTGAGTAATTTAAAAAGTATCTGAAAAACAAAAACAAAAACCCCAACAAAACCAACAAAATCCAAGAGAACTTAAGTTGTTCGTGTAAATTCAACGGGCAAATATTTTAGGTTACTAAACCCAGTGTCCTACAACTTAATAGTAAAGGTTTTATGCTGGAACTGGGTATAATTCATAGAACTCTGAATAATTTTAAAAGGATGTGAAAAACAAACAAACAAAAAACCCCAAAACCCCCAACAAAAACAACAAAAGAAAACAATAAAACAAACAAAAAAGAGCAAAAAAAACCCTCACAAAACTTCAATTTTATAGCTCATGAAAGTCAAAAGAAATATTCAGTGGGTATACAAATCTTGCTGCTTCTGAAATTAAGACTCCACTGAATGAGGGAAACGAGTGACAGTTCCAAAATAACACTCATGCCCAGCGTTTCTGACAGCAAAGGAAGCAAACCTCAAAGGCGAGCACACGTACAGCACCGCATTTAAACCAAAGCAAGCCGGCTTCCCGCACCCTCAGGTCTGCGTGTGCACACCAACCTCAGGATCACGCTCCGAGGTACAAACGAGAGAACCGCCCTGTTAGGCGGATCTGTTTCACGCTCCTACAGCCAGGAAACGAAGCCGGTGCACCGGCGTGTCCGGAGCGCCCGGGCCAGCGATGCCCCCGGGGCCTGCGGAGCCGCCGCGCCGCAGCTGTGCGCAAACACCGGGGCGAGCAGCACGCCACCGTGCCCCCAACCCGGGGTCACTGCCCACCCACCGCCGGGACGCAGCCGGGTCTCGTTGTCCCTAAGGAAGTTACTTGAAACCGGGAGAGAAGGCGCCGGGGGCGGAGGGGCGAGGGCATACCTCGGCAATCGGTGTTTTCAGCCCCTCGACACCCGCTACCGGAGAGCTCAGGGAGGCTGCGGTTCGCCCGCCCACCTCCGCCGGTCACCACGAGGCCCGTGAGGCCCAGGGAGAAAGGAGCAGCCGACTCGGGGCACACACCGATCCCCAGGCCTTCAGGCCGCCCCAGCCCCGCCGCCGCCCTACCACCTCCCCGCACCCGGCCGCCGCAAGGCCGCCCCGCCGCCAGCAGGTCGCCGGGAGTGCAGGGCGAGCGGGCAGGCGGACCGGCCTGCCGGCCACCGCCCTCCCGAGGCAGGGGTGGCGGCCGGTCCGCTGCAGCCCCCGGAGCCGCCGAAGGGTAAGGGGAAGCGGGAGCAGAGCCAAACGCCACCAACGTACCGGAGAGGGTAACACCGCTGCGCCCGCCCGCGAAGCCGCCGCCGCTCCTCACTCGCTCGGCCCAAGGCCGGGCCCCCCCACCCCCCACCCTGCTCGGCGGCAGCGGGGGGGCTGGGGTGGGTCTGGCGACCCCTCAGCCACCGGCGGAGTCGGAAGCAGCTCCCGGGCCAGGGGAGTGGGGGGAGGCGGGCAGCCGGATGCGCGCGCACCCGCCCCGTCCAGGCCACGGACGAATGGGATGGGAGGAAAGTGACAGCTCTGCCCGCCCCCCCGGGACGGCGGAAAAAACACCGGGAGGGGGAGCGGGAGAGGGTGGGTGGGTCAGGGGGCGGCGCATGCGCAGGGGCTGCCCCCGGGCGAGGGGGCGGGGGAAGGGCCACGGGGCCGCTCCCCAGCAGGGCGGGGCCGGGGGAGGAGCAAGGACCGCGCTGGAGCGTCACTGGAGGGGGATGCGGGGGCTAGGTGCGTCCGTCTCGGGAAAATGGGGTTCGGTCCGCCTTCCGTAGGCTGTGTTGTCTGAAGCAACTGGGGGGAGTGTGGATCATCTGGAAGGCAGGAGGGCTCTGCAGAGGGACCTGGACAGACTGGAGAGTTGGGCTGATTCCAACGGGATGAGGTTCAACACAGCCAAGTGCCGGGTCCTGCACTTTGGCCACAACCCCATGGGGAGCTCCAGGCTGGGCACAGAGTGGCTGAGAGCAGCCAGGCAGAAAGAGACCTGGGAGTCTGGATTGACAAGAAGCTGAACATGAGCCAGCAGTGTGCCCAGGTAGCCAAGAAGGCCAAGGGCATCCTGGCCTGTATCAGGAACAGCGTGGCCAGCAGGTCCAGGGAAGGGATTCTGCCCCTGTACTCAGCGCTAGTGAGGCCACACCTCGAGTCCTGTGTCCAGTTCTGGGCCCCTCAGTTCAGGAAGGAGATTGAGGTGCTGGAGCAGGTCCAGAGAAGAGCAAGGAGGCTGTGAAGGGATCCAGCACAAGTCCTGTGAGGAAGGGCTGAGGGAGCTGGGGGTGTTCAGTCTGGAGAAGAGGAGGCTCAGGGGAGACCTCATCACTCTCTACAAGTCCCTGAAATGGAGGTGGGAGCCAGGGGGGGGTCGGTCTCTTCTCCCAGGCAGTTGTCAGTAAGACAAGAGGGCATGGACTTAAACTCTGCCAGGGAAGGTTTAGGTTGGATATTAGTAAAAAATTCTTTACAGAGAGGGTGATAAGGCATTGGAATGGGCTGCCCAGGGAGGATTCTCCCCCCCGGAGGTTTTTAAGAAGACTGATGTGGCACTCAGTGCCATGGTCTGGTAACCACAGTGGTAATGGATTAAGGGTGGGACTTGATGATCTCAGAGGTCCTTTCCAACCTGGTTGATGCTGTGATTCTATGAAACAGTGAGGCAGGCAAGTGGGAATGGCAAGCATAATGCCCATGAAGAATGAGGCAGGAGGGAATCATTGAATCATTGTGGTTGGAAAAGAGCTCTGAGATCATCAAGTCCAGCCGGTAACCAAGCACGCTGCCAAGTCCACCACTGAACCATGTCCCTAAGCACCACATCTGCACATCTTCCAAATACCTCCAGGGACAGCAACTCAACTACTTCCTTGGGCAGCCTGTTCCACTGCCTGACAGCCCTTTTTGTGAAAAAATATCTCCATGTAAGGCATTGCTAAATAGGAGAAGAGACCAATCCCTGCCTCGTCACAACCTCCTTTCAGGTAGTTCCAGAGAGCAATAATGTCTCCCCTCAACCTCCTTTTCTCCGGACCAAACAGCCCCAGTTCATTAAGCCTCTTCTCATGAGCTTGTGCTCTAGACCCTTCACCAGCTTCATTGCCAGTGTTGATCGGCAAGAAGTCAGGTTAGAACTATATAGGTTAAAGCCTTACATGGGGTGTACGAAATGTTTCGGGCCTCTACAAAATATGTTTGTGTAATCTAATCCACAAGTAGTGGAAGAAAGTCTACTTGGGGGAAAACTATTGAAACGTTTTGCTTGAGGGGCTTTAAGCATGAGTATTTACACCAACAGTGCTTATGTTATTGCTTTAAAATGTCTGTTGGGTTCAGAAACTGTCACAGAGCAAAGGAGATTTTGACTTGTTTATGTGGCCAGTCACACATGAGAAGAGGGGACATGGAGAAATGATTTCTCCAAGTAATGATTATGGTGGAAATCCACGAGGTCAAACACTGATAAGAGACAAGAAAGACACAGAGATTGATTATGTCATGTGACAGGAATGTCGTAGAGGTGGATTTCTGAGCAATTAGCACTGCAAAGAGGCACAATTAGTTCAATAAATTTTTAACAACATATAACACTTCAATAAAAGCTATGAAATCTTGTGAAATACATGGATCTACATTTGGACACTTAAAACAGCTGCAAATACACAAATTGGAAAGCTGCTTACAGTAAGAAGTGTTTTTATTTTTCTGTTTGGTTTTGGGTTCAGGTTCTTCGTGGGTTTTTTTGTTTGTTTGCTTGTTTGCTTGTTTTTTCTTGTAGCAATCCTTTCAACCATTTGTTAGTACTGGTTTTTACAATAGAATTCAATACTTGCCTGTTTCCATTTTTCCACCTTTTTCAGCCCTTTGGAAGTCTAAGGCCCATGTTGGCTCAGTGGGGCTGCTCAAAACGGTGTTGTGAAATAGCAAAGGCAGCCTCTAGTGCTGGTCCTTATGTTGTGGTTGCTCAGGTGTTTTAATTCACTATGTTTAGCTTGCTACATGAGCACTTGGTATTCCTATATGAAAATTCACTTAAGAATATACACTCAGTCCTATGTTACAACAGTTAATTACTGCAGAACAGAAAAAAAAGGGAAAACACTCTAGTGTACCTCAGTAACTGGAGTAATAGCAATCAAAGGGGTGAAAAATGAGCAAACCTGTTTTATGGGGAGGTTGCTGGGCCTGTGGCTCAGCAGGGCCTGAGACTGATCTTGTTTTGGGATGGCTGGGTCAGGGGCTGATGGCTCTGAGGGGCTGACATTGGGTTCTGGGCTGTGGGAGAGTCCTGGGGAGCTGGGTAGGGACAGTCAGTGCTGGTGGTGCCCTGAGGATGCTGGTGAGTATTTGCTCCAGCTGCCTGCACAGCTTTACTGCAAGCAACTTTTCTGACCACTATATGAAGGTATTGCTGAGGAGCTGGCAAAAGAAGTAGTTTTGGTCAAAGTAGGAAGAAGTTCCTACTAGTACAAAAAGCTTAAGGCCAGAGCTGGATCATCCTGGGGGCAGCTCACCACAGGTGTCCATGCCATAATCCCATGCCAGTGGGATGTGTTGTGTCCTGGTACATTGAGTCTGCACATTACAACCCACTCTGCTAAGGTGTTGGTTTGGAGTTGACCTGAGATGCTTTATGTTTTCTGAGAAGGTTAAAAAAATCATTATTATTATTATTATTATTATTATTATTATTATTATTATTATTATTATTACTTCAAATGGAGGCCTTTTATTTCTGGATGTGCCTTTTGGGATTTAGTTGTCGATTCAATCAGTAAGATAGTGAGCAGCTGAAGCTATGTGCTTCTCTAGGAATTCATAAAGCTACCGAGTTTCACTCCCACCTACTGGCATCCAGCTGTATGCCAGCCATATCCCTTTAAAGGGACAATGCTCAGGTTCATTTTTTAAGAGCTTCAGTGCTCAGTTTCCCATCTTGAATGGTGCTCTTGATGACAGGAGTTAGGGCAGCCAAAGTACAAGACTCCCATCATGGTTATTGAGGTGAAAGGGTCATAAAAGTGGGATGCTGTCAGTCTGGGCCAGCATGGATTCCACCAATATGGGACCTGAAATGTGGGACTCCTCATGCAAGTGTTCTGCATCTGCTGTTGGCAACTTAATGCTGTGACAATGTCCCACCAGTGACTGCTGCTCATCCTCCTCCACTTGATGAAGTCAGGGATCTACCAGCAACGGGAAAAGTGAAAGAGAAGTCTGACAGGTGGAACAATCCTGCAGTCTCTGACCAAGGGTACGTGAGAATATAGGGAATACAGACTTCACCTACTCTGTTGCTGCTCTCTTGCCTTTTTATTATGGGTTTGAATTGCTCCGAAGACACCTCTGGTGTCAAGCTTCCCCAGGAATACTGGCACTGGTGGCAATGCATTGCATTACTGTCCAGTTATTGCAAAGCAGCTTGAGAAGTCTGTGTCCCTGTTAAGGGTGTAGAGGGGCTGTCACAGACATAAGTGAAACAGAGAGAAATAAAAAAGGTTTCCAGATTCTTGTCATGCTGAAGTCCTGCTTAAATGCAGACAGGGCACAGCTCCTTCAAAGGCCCTTGGATCCAATATAGGCTGTGTCCTTTGCCAAGGAATTAGCCTGTGGCCTGATCAGGGTGTAGCCTTAAAGGCTTCCTATAAGGATCCATGATTGCTGTCAAATCTGATCCTAATGCTAGTAATAGCAAACAATTTCATTAATGTCCTGGAATCTGCAACTAGCAAAAAAGGTATCAAGGAACATTGTGATATCATATTTGATCATAAATCCTGCTTAAATGTGATGGATCTACCATCCAGCCCGCAGTTCTCCAGTTCAGCATGGTGAGCCCTCCAAAAGCTCTTTGTAGGAGTGAATTTTCTGAATTTCCGAAGGAGCACTAAACTTTTGGCACAGGCTCCATCCACTCCTGAATCCAGTAGCTGATGAATCATCCAGGTAAAGTTTCCCGATCTCCTTCAAATTGAAAAACACATTACAGATGTGACAGTCTGGCCATAAATATCTTCTCTAGCCCTTACCCTAGCTTCTGCAGGAGCTGGTGACCATCAAACATTATCGTTTTCTTTCTGAAAGCCCAAAGAATGCTCCTTTGTCTCAGACTTCTCCAATACAAATATACAGCACCACAAAAAACAAAACAAAACAAAACAAAAAAAGCAAACAAAAAAAACCCCAGATAAAAGTGACTGAACCAAAATATTACATTGCATATTCTCCTGTGAGGAAAGAATGAAAGAAAAACACATGACAGATAGTAGTCAAGTCACTCACCCAGTATTAGAAACTGCTCCAACAGCATACACTTCAAGACTTCATACAGAAATAGCAATGACCTATGCTTCAGCAAGCTCTGTTCACAGGTGAGGGCTGTGAATCTCTTAATAAATCCTTTTCTTTTAGTTAAATTCCATATTTCTATGTTGTGCATGTCTTCTATTTAATGTTTTCCTCTCCAGGGTTGGGGTTTGTGCTTTCCTTGGTAGAGATGGAGGGTTTTTAAGACTTTTAATGGAAAACACTTGTGAAAGTGAACTTTATTTCATCATCTCTCATGAAAATTAATAAGCAAGAAAGGAACCTTTCTGTTTTCAGAAGAGAAGATACAATGGCACTGAGAGGGTGACTGTTCTGCATAATGATTTCTGTCTGACCTTCTATTTTAATCTGACCCACATTATTTAAGAATATATTAAAATTATATTTAAGAAATATATTCCTTAGTTCTCAGGGTGAACGAGATATATTTTGAAACAAGGGTCAAGAGAAGGTGGAAAAAATGCCCATTTTTATTCAGCAGCTAATGACTAAGGATCCTACTGATTAGTACCTAGTAATTTCCCTCCTGTTCTAAAGAACTTGAATGCAGGGAAGAAGATAATTGCCATTTAATTTAAAGAAATAGAAAGGAACAGTATAAAGAGAAGAGCATATGACGTGAGGGTTTTTTTGACCGCACTTGAGAATATAGGCTCCCTTGCCTTTGGATACAAATTCCCCTTTGCAACTCTTAAATCCCAGAAGCCAGCAAATAAAAGCAGGAGACATGCTAATTTGCAAAGGGTTTCTTGAGGGAGGATGGAGAAGAGAAAACAATGTGTCAGTTGACATGATATTTTAGAGTCCTTTCCACCAATATTTTAGTTGCAAAGGCAAGCAGCAGCTTTCTAAAGAAAATAAAAATTGTGTTTGTCTCCAGATTGGTTCTGGTGGGAGGAACACTGAATGGTTGCAGCAAAAGAATAAAAACAAGGGCAGACAGACTATATTCCCTGTGCTACAATGATTATATGTTATGCTGAAGAGCTGAGCATCTGTGTGCTTCAGCAGCCCAGGTAGCAAACCACTCACTGTGCTAATCGGTTAGTTAACTAGTAGGAAAAATATTTCGAGTTCTATAGATAAAAATCACTGTATGCCAGGAAGTAAATAGGGACCCCAGTGGAGGCATAATAAGGCTACAGACGAGAATAATAAACTCATGGTCTGTATTTTGTGCCCTGGCAGGAGATCATGTTCATAGCTCTATCCAACTTCCTTACTGTTTGGTATTTTAAAATAATACAGCTATCATAGCAGGATTTTTAAAGTGCTATCATATAATTGCTACCAGACACAGTGTATAATGCTGCTTCAGGCAAAAGAGTAGGGCATTTAAATATTTCTCAGAGTGCTACAAAAAGCAGAGTGTTTCTGTGTGCCAGAAGCAATCAGGTAAGCCTATAGGCTCGCTCCCCGGCACGCAGGGTACAGTACCATGGAGCCACAGGATGAGAAGCCTCTCTTTTCACTTCTTCTTCAGGGCTTCAGTTCTCTTTCTTCAGAATAGTGAAGCTCAATATATCGCTCCTGCCCTTCTGCTTCTTAACACAGCATCTCCTGGAGGAATCTATCTGCACCCCATGGAATAACACTCTTCAGGCCATCTGTCTCAGCTCACGTGTAGGCACAATTCTGGTACCCCCTTGTCCATCTGCTGC
Source organism: Heliangelus exortis (assembly GCF_036169615.1). Taxonomy (NCBI): domain Eukaryota; kingdom Metazoa; phylum Chordata; class Aves; order Apodiformes; family Trochilidae; genus Heliangelus; species Heliangelus exortis. Next base: position 48,842,996 of record NC_092424.1, read on the forward strand.
TCAGCTGAGCTACGTGCTGGTTTTGTGAAAACCAGGTGATACACCTGACCTCGGGACTGATGGTAGCAGCTGATCAGTCACTGGTGGGAGTTAAGCCCATCTCCCTTTTTCCAAGAGAAAAGGACAGTTAAAAAGACTATCTAAATATAGAGCAGAAAAAAAAAAATAACCATGTCATTGCATCTAGGACATCACCTAGAGTTACTATGTAGGATTTGGAATCCAGTTCTTGGAGTTATTTAACTATATACCTAACTAAGGTGTTTTCATGGCTTTAATATTGCTTTTATGAGCTTTTTATTTTATTTTTTTTTCCTTCTAAAAGTGCATAAAGAAGAAACTTGCAATTCCTAAGGAAAAATCAAACCATTTAATAAAACTAGAATTAAGTATTTTTTTATTACTGTAAAATCAGTGAAAGCATTTGGAAATTAAGGCTCAAAATACAGATGTTCATAACATAATACATGGCACAGTGGCTTAGTGGTTTGGAGGAGAGCTGAAGGACAGTCACAACAGAGAGATGCTTCAGATGTTATCTGTCATAAATGCCTCTCTTGGCAGTGAAAAAACTTTATTTTCATGCTCTAGCAAGAGAAGATTTGAATCCATAGCTGACTCTGTAATATAACAACTAAGCCAACCAAAACTTCTTAGTGCAAAATTCTTATCTGTACTCTGCACTATGGAAAACAAGGCAATTCAAAGTGAAATTGAAACAGAAATGTGCAATCTTCTGGGACAATTTTCTTGTGGCCGCTTTCCTCATTAAAAAGTGAGAAGCTTTCTTTATATTTTCTATCAAAGAAAATATTAACTTCACAAGCGATGTTATTTCCTTCTTATAAAATTAGAAGTAAGGAAAGATCTGCAGTAGTCAAGCCATAAACCAATATATTTAATTAACAGAGGAAAATCTGCCTCCAAAAATGTATTCTTCAAGTTTAACCAGTACTGATGTTAAAATTTGTTCATAAAGATTGATGTAGCTTCATGGCAGATTAATAATCATTCTCTTTAAAGGAGTGCTATATTTAATTATCTGCCAAAAAAGCACCTCCAAGCTCACCTGGACTATTACACCTACTCAGAAAAAGTCCCTGGTTTTACGTGGGATGTGTGCTCCAGACCACCCAGCATCCATTCTGGTTGTGAGCGGAGGGAGCAGGCAGTGCTGCACCACGGACCACAGAGCTGAGGTGGCATCACAAAGCTATCAGTGGGCTACCCAGTGCTTCAGGATAGTTCCACCTTCTCTGGATGCTGTTAGTGCCAGACAGCACTTCTGGTAGCAGACAGGAATACTTCCATCTGCAGTTTATGAGGCAGTTGGGTACCCTGCAGCAATGCACCACAAGGGGATTACAGGAAGGCAGCTCTTGGCTGGGCAGCAGAACTGGCTGCTTTTTGCTGCTAATACAGTGGTCCCTGATAGTTTTTCTCTGCAAGACACAGTAAATCTGGACCGCACTGTAATTGTGGTAATAAAAGGCTGATGCTGCTTTTCAGGAAGAAATGTTGAGACCAGAAGCCTCCAGACATCCTGCCGTGTGGGGCACTGTGGATCCCTGGAGCAAGTCTCTCCTAGAGAAGTGCCTGAAACATCCCTGTCCTGCCCTTTTTTCTTTGCCCCGGGGCATTAACAGCAACATCATTAACTAATGAGAAAGAATATTTTCTCTGAATATAATGTCATGGTACTTCCAATAATACTTACACCTACACTTCTTAATCAAACTGTTTATTTGCATGCCTTTCCCCTAAAACTTGAAAATCCAAATAAACAATGAAGAGTTTGTTTGTGGTCCCAAATGTGTATTTGGCTTTGTATTTCTGCATGGTACCACACGGAGCTCAACATAGCTGGGACCAATGGAAAGGCATGAGTAAATGAACAGCTCTAGTTCATGGTTTATAACCAACACAAGTTATCCAAATATTTTAAGTACTTTATTTTGATACTTCTAAACATAATCACCTTCTCCAATTACAGAAATATGTAATTGAATTTTAAGATTTTTCTTTATTGTGCAATATCTAGATATTCACTTTTCATAACTCCCTGCTTTGCCTTTGCTTTGCTTAACTAACCCAGCTGCATGGATTGTGTTCTAGCTGTAAAACAAAAAAAAATAATTCCATTTTACTTTACTCTCGATGCACAGTCTGTTATGTAGCACTGTATTTACAAAGTTTATACACAAATTTCAGTAATAAACCATTCTTCAACCCTATCTCCTTCCTGCTTTCAGTGCTCTGAGCAGTTTTCCTTTTGACTTGTTTTGTCCCAAGTCATTTTCCTACGTGCTGTCCCATCTGTTTGCCATGGACTGTTCATGTTTTTTAGCTGGGCTTGCTAGCATCCACCTTCCCTGGCTGGGGAAATGAGTCAGCAGAAAAGTCTGTGTATCACTGAGCTCAGTCTCAGGGAAAAAAACCTCATGTTGTCACACAATAAAACAATGAGATATTACATCTCATAACCCTGTTTGAGCAAAAATAAACCTTTTTAATTAAGGAGGTAATTGGGAGGTGAACAGAGATGGGGGAGCAGACATTTATTTGAAAAATGTTTGCGAGAGAAAGTAAAGGTATCAGAGAAAAAAAATTTTTTTGCAATAAAGTATTATTTTTTATTAACTTCAGCTTTTTTCTCCAGGCAATAGCAACAGAACACAAAAACACTGCAAAAATATTCTCCTAGAATGCTTATGGAGCTGAAGATGTTCCTAATAGATGAAGCCCTGGATCTGCAGTGCAGATGGAAAGTGATAAATGATTAAGATGTTATAGGATATAAATAACAATACTACAATGTTGTGTGTAGAGATATCAGCAAAAGAAGGAGTGCTTATCTTCTCTCTTGATAAGCATCCTATTTATGGATTATCACAAACTGCAACAGTTCTGGCTCCTACCCAAAGCATATATCAGTGTATGGTCTGTCAGGGCCCCAGAGACACTGCCTGTCCCTGCCTGGAGACCCCCTCAGGCTCTTTTAATTATGTGCTTTCAGTTTTCTTCTTGGAAACTGAGGGGGGTAAGGAGTGGAATTCAGGGATATGTGGTGAGAAAATTGTCTTCAGCTTCAGTTGTCCAGTTCATTTTGAATTTGTTTATTCACTTCTAATGCAGTAAAAGCCAAATAAGTAAATAAATAAATGGTCTACCCAGTTAATATTCAGAGGAACGAAGGAAGCATCCCATGGGTTTTCCAAGCATCACAGCTGTGTTTTTCATCCATGTATATACTATTTCGAGACAACTACAGCTGAAGACAGAGCTGTCCCAGCCTAATTTTTGCTGCAATGAAGACCTCATGCTCTAAGACCAGAGTTCACATCAACTTCTTGAGGTGGCTGGTACATAGGAGAGTGTGAAAGAGCTCTAAGGTGTGTTAGAAAAGAGTCTTAACATTTCACTGTTGAAAATTGAACTTTTTAGGATGCTGAGATTAAACCGCCTTACCTCTGCCCATTTTAACCATCTTGGTTGAACATATGAAATGTGAGTGAGAGGAAACTTGTATCAAGATTTATGTTATTTTTCATTTTATACTGTAGCTAATTTATTCAGAAACCTTTTCTGTCAAGGCAATCTGCTTTCAATGCTGTTAAGAAGTATAACATCTTTATATAGCTAATGTGGTAATTTTGATTAGATGCAGTTCTTAATTGGTAGACAGAAGCATATAATACCTACAATAATTATGGAATTGGAAGTTTGCTATTCAGGAGAAAGCTATTTGTTTGGCATATTATACTTTAAGGCTGTGAGATAAGGAAGTGTCTGCATTTGAAGAATAAAGACCATTTCAGAGCATATTGTCCTTTATGTTACTTTACATTACACTTATCTAAATGATGGCTCAAATTGAAGTTATCTTGCTCCAGAAAACACTAGCTTCACCAGAATCTCTTGGAAATGAAAGGCCTGAATAGGGAAGAATCAGCTTGGCTCCTCAAGAATTTATGCAGAAGCAGATGTGGAAGGCCCCTATTGCCTGGGAAAGATGACACCAAAAATTTAAACCACACCAGACTATCACAGGGCAAACCAAATGAAAACCTGAATAATTTTGGCTGGGCCCAATCAGGCAGAACTGGAAAATGTGACTCTCTGGGCAGGATCCTCCTAGGAGAGCTTTCAAATCACAAGAAGCTGGGACACAAAAAATCTTGGAGTGTTTGTTTGACACAGATACTATCTCTCCTTTTCCTTTCTCAAACAGTGTTGTTTGTTTGCCTTAGGAATATGGAGCAGAATTTCAAAACAACACCAGCAGCTGGAAGTTACCAGAATTACCAAAATTACAGAATCCAGAGTTCTCTGGAGTTACCAGCATAGGAACTTGGCATTCAGGGTTAAATCACTTTCAGCAGATAACTTATAAATAACTGTAATTGCCCCTTTCTCTGAAAATGACCTGGCCTTTCTTATGTTGTCAATGATCTCTCTCTTCAGCTCTCCTGGCGTCATGCTCCTTCCCAACACACTGACCTCCTCCCAGAGTTGGATCAATCCCAGGGCAGAAACGAGTGCAGGAAGATCACCCGACCATTCTCTCTTCTTCCCACCAGCAGCCACATTTCTAATAATTTGGGTTAAAACTGAACATTGTGGGTATTTTCCACCAAATTAATCTGTTCTGGAGGGCGTCCTGACAAATGCTGTTTCCAAGTACAGGAGAAATGAAAAAACATCCTTGGCTTGTGGTAGAAACATTCTTATTGTTTTCCTGGTGGAAAAGATATTGTAGGTCTCCCTGGGGGCTGGTGGCAGCAGGATATTCCTATGGGGGTCTGTTGGGGCAGGGTCTGGCAGCCAAGACCTCTCCCATCACTGCAGCTGGGAGTTAAATGGGAATGGAGTTGAGCATCTGTCCACGTACTCTTTGGGGTTGGATTGTATACGTGTGTCATCAGTCTATTTACATGCAGCCACAAGATGAAAGCAAACAGGGAAGTCTTTTCGCACAGATTTAGGCTGAACAATCAAATTTTAGGATGAATATAGACACGGGTAGTAAATGTTGTAGAAGTGATTTGAGTGGCACATACTACATTGTCTGATATAGGAGAGTAAGAAGAAAGAATAATGTACAGGTTTGCTTCCTGTGTTGACAGTGGTTGGAATTTGGAGAAAAAATAAAAGCCAGATAGGACAGAAGGTGTTCAATTAGGCTGAGAGATCTAATAATAGATTTGAAAAAGCCTGTTCCCTGAGATCTGGACAGAAGGCAAAAAAGACAAACTAAGTGGAGGTACCATTTAGAAATTGGGAACACAATAGCAATTAAGATGTTTATATGCAGCACTAGTGAGTGTCTGTTGAATTTAAATAAAGACATTGCAATAGGCTGCCTATTACTGTAGTGACAGCAGCTGTCAAATCAGTTGAGCTGGCTTGGGGTAATTTATTGAGAACTTACAGTTTGCAACTAAGAAAGAGTGCAATGATGACAAAAAAGAGTCTTTTTATATGCTATTGCCAAGAAAAAGGAAAAAAAACCCAAGCAAATGGTATGAAAACAAGCACATGCTAAAGTTATCAAGAAAATGTCCTCTATAATTAAAATAAAAGGCTGTGCCACTAAATTAATATGTGCTTACACAACAGGCTTGTACAGATATTTTGAAAAACCATGATGGCACTTTGTTTTAAACTCATCATCATGAATCTGCAGATATTCTCTAAACAGCACAACTAATTGCTGTTTAGAAAATTTCCCTTAAGTGAGGTCTTGAATTTGGTGAAGAAAATATTGATTGCCTATGCATTTTATTTCCAGTATGACAACACAAGACCTCCAGCCATGTGTTCGTCCTGTCCCATCATCCATTCATTGCTGATAAATTTCAAGAATGACCTTGTGAATTACAATTAATAATCTTATCACACGATTTACACATAAGGGTTCCAGGAGGACCTCACTTCTTACCTAACCCTAGTAATCAGGCACATATAATCAGTCAGCCTAATGTCTGATCATCCTTCACCTCTGAAAATCACCTGTCTTGATCACACAGTTGTACCTCCCCAGGGCAGAGACAACCTAACCCATTCTGCATCTGGCCCTGAGCTGTGCCAACTGGGCACCTGGTTGCCACTGCTGGTTATTTCACCTGCCTCTCTCCCAGTGTGGGTATTTATGTAGGTCTCCTTCTTCTAGTCAACTACTGACCTGGAAAAACTTTATCTTTGGAGCTTTTTCAAATTTCAGTGATTTTTTTTCCACAGCTGCAGACTGAATAGGTTTTGGTACTTTGTCAGGGAGGGCTGTGGAAGCCGTAGGCACAATTAACACACTGTCTATGTCTCCTTAGACAGCTAAGATAAGTGGTTTTTAATTAAGACCGTGTGAGATTCTTCTCTTCAGATTTTGTTTGCTTTTTTTGGCCCTCCTTTTTGATCATTTTCAGTTCAGCCCCATGGCTATAGATAGGGGGGGGTTTTTGGTTTGGTGTTTTTTTAGGAAACCAATTGTTTTAAGTGCATCCTTTTTCCTAATGTCCAATACAAAGTGCATGAGAGAACCTGGTATTTCAGAACATTGTTACTAAAGTGTTTATAGAAAATTATCTGTTAGTATCTTACAACTATGTTTTGGTCAGCAAGGGCCAAAAAAATTGTAACAGCAAATGAAGAAGATATGCAGGAGAGAAACCATCCAACTATGATGTTTCAAGGTCTGTGACCTAGTGAATGAACCAAACATGGACCAAAGTCCACTTACTCATAAGTGGACTAGAAATAAAAATGAAGTATTGCCTAGTAAGAGAATGGGTAGCAAAAGGAAAACAGCTGATGTAAATGCGAGATGGGAAGCATTTGAATATATTTACTGAGGTCCAACATTCACAGTCAGTAAATTTAAGCTGCTGGATCAGCTGGACGTCAGCCATTTTGTCACCAGTGGTGGCATGCTTGCTGTTTGGTTTTCTGCCCTCATAAAGGATTTTTTTTTTTTTTTTAAATAAAGACAGCATTTTAAGGTCAGGTAGAGTTACATAGCTGGAAAAATGTAAGAAAGTGATTCCAGAGGAAGTGGGATTTGAGACAACCTGAGGACCAACCCGTTATAGCTCGTGTATGATGAGCCAGGCACCTGAGGTGAGGATCAAGGTCTTGGCATCCCTGAAATGGCAGTGTGCCAATGAGACAGTGCAGCCACTTCACCAGAAGAAGAATCACAGAGAAAAAGCAATTAATCTGCCACCGAAACCACAGTAGCATATTGTCAGGGAAGAGAGAGGAAAGAGAGTTATAACAATGATTCAATAGATCCTGAAGTAATGAAATGCTTCCAGAAATGCTTTGCCTGGATAGAAAGTCAAAATGATGAAGACTGTGTGCAAATCCTGTTATCAAGGCCATTCCTCACGAGGACTGTAAACAAAAGCGGTACTTAAAAAAAACATATGTACTCTGATATCGTTGGGCTTTTTTATTAGAATACAGAAGATGTCAGAACATATGTAAATATTTAGTGAGAGCTATTTTTTAGTGTTCTGAACTAGCCTTTCTTTTTGTATGAATGGTGCTTTTGTGTATCAAGATTGTGAACAAATCATTCAAGCCATTTTCAAATAGTTGGAAGAATGTAGTTTGTACTCCATATTCTCATGCCATTTCTGAGTAATGCATCCTTGTTCCATATGTCTTGCTTTAGTAATAGTTATGTATTACTAAAGTAATAGTTATTATGTATTAAAAACAAGTACAGTATTACTTACTGTTTTACGTTATGTTTTCTTAATTGAACATTCAGACCAAAGCATGAAAAAGGTGTGAACTGCACATATGTAATCAGTGCTATAAAAATACATATCTGCTCCCTTTTCCTTTTTCATCATGGAGTATTCTTCTGTGGCTGTTTATATAATACAGGACATTGCTGTTACCTCTCAAGTTCTCATTCAGCATGATATGGATCTAGACCTGGTTTCCTTCCATCTATGTACCTGGTCACTCACTTTCCGTACTACATAGTGCTTACACACCATACAATCCAGGCAGGACCAATAAAGTCTGTGAGAGGGCAAAGCCGTGGCACCTCAGTCCCTTTGAATTCACACGTGCACATCTTTGCATCCCAACGTATCTCAAACCACAGATCCATTTTGAGATGTATCTCTTAAACACCTTTCAAAGATGCAATTTCCATTATTCCAGTGAGTAATTAGGCAATGATGTGCTAGTCCATACTATTACCTAAATTTAGAAAAATAATCTAAATAACAATTGTAAAACTAGAACACTGGGCTTGAGGTTCCCCTAGCTGACACCTCTGACTTCATTTACACCCATGCATAGTGAAAGAAAAGTGAACAAAAGGCAACCAGCCTGTTGGCAGGGATTATAAAGCTCCCTTTCTATCCATGCTGAACAAATGTAAATGCCTAAAGAAGGTGCAGAGTAGGAGATTTCATTTCAGTTAAAGGTCACCACTAATCTTCGAAGTATTTCATTCTCCCATTCTTTATTTGCTATTGCAGGCTTATAGAAGCTGATGAAGTATATTGGATACTGTACGAGTACTAGACTGTAAATGGGAAAATAACATTATGGGGTATTCAGCATAAATTACAGTTTTGATCAATTAATTTGGGAATTTTTTTGAGCTTTGGGAATGTTCTTTAAAGTGTGTCAGATAGTTGTTACACATGGTTTGATTGCTAAACTGATATTTGTAAACCCCTCACTGATTCTTTAGTCATGTATAAGATATTTCCATTCTGGCAATTTTGTTTTACAAAATATCTAGAAGGGGAATATGTGTTTAAATGAAGAATACAAGTAATGACCAGTAAATACAAAGCTGCTTTCCTCAGAAATAACTGCAGTCTTTGGGGAAATTTCAGAAATTACTAGCAGGTTTCCCTCTGAGCAGTGCAGAGATGTTGTTTCATAGTACAGTCTGAGAGTGAACTTCCGATTTTCCAGAGTTATTTTTTCCTTTGGTAACTGAAATATACAGCATTACTTTTTGTTGACCCAGAGCTCCAGCCTGAAAGCTGAGATGAGAGGAAGGAGCAGTAGTACCTTTCCTTCATCAAGGAACTTCCCATACATCAAGGACTTCCTTTCCATATGTAGGTTGTTACTGGTTTGTTATGGTACCTGACTGGATTACTGCAGAACATGGCTTTATACAAAGCTGTCCTTGAAAAAAACTAGAAAATTCCAGATAGTGGTGCTTAAGATGGCCAGATTAACAGATTATCAAACACAAACAGATTATCAAATTTTCCTCCACAGGCTACAATGACTTCTAGTTAAATTCTTTGTCTTGTTTGTTAGCTACAATCTAATTAAGTAGATTTATCTAGTTAATCTGTATTAAATCCCATATATCCAAGATACTGTCTCTCTCTTCACACTTACTGGAGTCCCTGTCTGTCAAGTTCAGCCAGAGTGATTCAGACTAACATTTCCAAGTTAAATTAGAAATCTGTGGATTTTAAATGGAGAGTCTGAGGCTCAGAAATTGTGGACCCTTCACTTTGAAACCCACTTTTTTCTCTTTGCCTAGTGTAAGCTTGTTGGCATGCAAGTCCCAGCTTTATCTGTTTATTTAGGTTGTTTCTTATGGGATGATTTCAGGGCAAGAGAGTTGTATCAAAATTAACTGAGCTGGATAGAACTGGTATATGTAAGAGAATGTTGTAAATATTGTGTAACATTTTGGCCTAGAGGGCACCCTAAGTACATTTTTGTAGTTGAGGAGTAAACAAATACCAGAATGATTTGAAAGATTATCCAGGATTGAATATTTGTGTTGATTAGCAAAAGAGACATTCATCTGATTTCTCATCCACTCTTTTGGAGCATCTCTGCAGTGATTAGAGAACCAAAATTCACCCTCGAGTTTCACAAGAGCAGGTGCCTGGGAAATCTCCACACTTTGAGGTATGTGCCCTTTCTGTAATGAAGGAAAAACGGATGCTTTTGGCTGTCATGCCATTATTTGGATGGCATCGGTTTGTGGTAAAGAAACCATTTGTGAAATGAGTTTCTCTTGAGGAGAGGCTAGGCCCTTTCTCTTCTGTAGCGTGCTCTTACAGATTCTCTCCTTAACAGTTGGCACAAAGCACTTCTGCTGAGAGTTTTTTTAATATGAAGTTATAAGAGCAATAATTTAGTTATTTTACTATGTAGAAAGTATTAATCTTAGTTTATTAATAGCTCTGCTAGCTGGAGATGGAAACTGCTGAATGCCTGAAAAATCTAGTCTATACATCACTTTATGGAGTCTATAATCCTTAGAGACTGTCAAAAATGTACAAGACATCCCTAAATACTGCATTTTGCATTGATTTGGATCTCACACTTGTTTGAAAGACATTTGAAATCATAACCAGGCAGATACTTCTCTCCTGACTAAGTCTCTGTGGAAGAATTTTGGTTATTTTGAAAGGATGTGAAATCTCCTAAGCCTGTAAAATATGCTTAAGATGCTGTGACTTGAGACAGGGGATGAGGGAGTGTGTGATGATTAGCAATGGAAGCTTTCAAATTACTGAAGATCCTTGTGGTCAAAGCGTGTCTATGTCTGTCCAGAAAAAAAAACCAAAACAAACCAAAAAAACCCAGAACAAACCAAACAAACAAAACCCAAAACCCAAACCAAACAAAAAAAAAAAAAAAAAAAAGAAAAAAAAGAAAAAGAAAAAAAGAGCGTCATAGCCCCAGATTATCACAAGTTTGAGTAGAAACTATCACTAGTTTTTAAGCATCACAGAAATAAGGCCTAAATTTCATGGGTTAATCCTCTTTAATTTTAATGGATGTACTAGGACAAGGAACAGCTGAGCAATCAGACCTTTACGAATGCCCATACATACTGACATCGATCCAGTAATGTTCATTTCCTAGCAGCTGCAGCAAGAAAGAGTAAGTAATCAAAACTGTTAAAAATGCTGTTGCTTTGTTTCTTAACAGACAGGGTGACTTAAGACCTTAAGTATAAGAGAGAGAGTGAAAATTATATTGCCGCTTGCATGAGTTTTAAATTAAAACCTATAAGATATGTTTTCTTTGCTAAGAGAAAAGGAGAAAATATATTGACTATATCAGGAAGATTAAAATCCCGGTTTCAATGGAACAAGCCTGCTAAATTATGAGATGACACTAAATCATGAGCAAACAATTTACTATCTGCTACAGAGAGCTTGCTATGCATATTTTGTGGGCACGCTGTTTATATATGGTAGGTGACTTCTGTATTCATGGAAGGAAGGCATCTGAGTGAGCAGTATGGAAAGAACTATAGGCAATTTATCAGATAGTTGGTATATCTTTTATCTGACTTCAGGAAGGAACACATGTGCTTTCTACTTGTTTCCAAGGCAGAATGAAATTGTATCATTTTAGTGGCATTGATCCTTGCAGGATAACTTTAAATCTCCCCAATAATTTATCTGGAGAATGCACAACTAGACAGTCAATTTTACTTTTCTGTCTTAGTAGGAGGTAGAGGAGGGAGGGAGGAGCCTATTTGGGAAAAGCGGAGTCTCAGTAAACCAGGTTGCCAAGTTTCAGTCTTTGCTACTCCAAAACACCCCCTTTCAAACCATTTTCTACAATACACAGGCTTCTCTTCTGACAGCTAACCAGAACTTCTCCTTCAAGATTTTTGCTTGAAAGAGGTAATTTTTATGAAATAGAAACATTTAACAGGAGCATGCCCATTGTAACAGAAAACAAAACAAAACAGAAAACCAAACCAAACAGAAAAAAAATCTTTTGAAGAAATACTGAAACAGAGCTTCCATTTTGAGCTGATCGTTGATTTCATCTGATGCAAAAATAATGATACAACTGTGCGACACTGTATAAAATGTTTAAAGAGAAAACTGAAAAAAAACACCCAACACTTGATGCCATCCAAATAGAATATTTCAATCAATCTCCAAGTTCTCTGTAAGTTGTGTTTCATGGGAGACTGAAAATTGTTCACTTTTCCTCTGTTTTAGGAAAGAAAAATCTCCAACAGCAGGTATTTTCCCATGGAAAGCAAACATTGCTTACAAGCAAGCTCCAGCCCCTTCTCTGTTCTTGCCCTGATCCTCTGCTTCTCTGATAGCAGCTCGTATCTCTGCAGAAAATGCAGTCTTGTGCTGCTGCCCCATGGGTGATTTCAAGGTCCTAAAGTTACCATATGTTAAGGAATTTGGGAAGGTGCTGGGAGCATGGGTTGTTTCTAAGGGAAGGGGTGTTAGATCTGTGGGCCGGGGCAGGATCCGGATGCTTAGGAGAGAGGGACTCTGAAGTAAGATGACTCTGGCCTCTTTGGGTGGAGAAAGACAGCAGAGCCACATGGTGCTGCTTCTCCATTTGGGAACCCTTTGTTTCCCCTGTGACCACTGGGAAAGGTCAGAGTCTACAGCCCCAGTGCCCTCTTTCCCTAGCCTTTCCCAAATGCCTCCTGACATTCCAGGTGTTGTCTCACAAGCCCTCAACCTCTGCCAGTTCCCACCTGGTCCCACCTACTGCTGTGGATACTGGAGAGGCAGCCGTGGAAGCCATGGCTGGGCATCAGGACCTGATGACCTGTTCTTCAGTCTCAGCAAAACTCAAACCACCAGAGGAGAGAGAAGAACTCTTTGTTGCACAGCCACTTGTGAGCCCCAACAGAAAGATCTTCTGTCTTTGCAAGTGATAGGTTGTAGGGAATGAAGGCCACAGGATGTTAAATGTTGGGAGAAAGCAATGGGAGCATTTGCAAAGGATTCTCTTGCCAGAGCCAGCTGAACAAACCTTTCACTTAACCACTGGAATAATTTGCTGGCATGTCATCAGTTTCTTGTGTCAAGGGCAGAGGCTTAAGTTAAACTACTAAAGCACAGATGAAGATTTGTTCCCCCTTAGCATGTACACCTGGAGTCCCCTCCAGGCCTGGTCCTGGCAGAGCTGCCCCAGGCTGGATCTGTGACACCCTAAGGGGAGCTTCATATCCAGAGGCGGAGGACAGACAGCCCTGCAGGGAAAGTGGGCCCTGGCAAAGCCCTGTGTTGGATCTTCCATAACAAGCATGCCTCATGAATAAACACACGATGCAGGCAAATAACTAGCTGCATAACAGTAACAAGCCCCCATAAATATTGACACGGGTAGAAGACAACCCTGAGGCACCATTCACTGCAAACTCTTCTCCGAATGAGCAATAGTTAAATGTTTGTCCTTGCCTCTTTCTTTCAAAAGTAGGGCAAATATCTATAGAGTTCCCAGCGGGGCAGTAATCTAACTTTAACTTTCATACAGCCAAGTAAAACACCCGAGACCTGTGTTAGGGATGCAAGCAGGTCGTCTGAATTATGATTATTCAATCTGGTATTATTTTAATCTGACATGCCTCTCACGTGCTTCCTTTAGATTCATCTTGACCTGAAAACTGTAATCTCAATGCCTTTATCCTTACAGGTGATATATCTTGTTGCAGTATCTTTTCTTCTTTTTATTATTTTTTTAAACATAAGCATTTATTATAATAGCGAAACACTGCCTGTGAGGCAGACCGGCACATTTCATTGTCTCGGGCCTCCCGAGCGTGGTCTGGGTCCCCTTTGAGCAGCAGTCTCTTGCTTGTGCTCTCACTCTTGCTAATTGTGGCAAGAAGATAATGAATTAAGAGCCTCGAGAGGTGAGAGCAAACACCTCCCCCTGCATCCGCAGCGTGCTCCGGGTGATGCTTCCTTGATCGCTTACAAGACGTTAGCCGAAAAAAAAAATTAAGGAGGGGGAGAAAATGACTGATCCTTCTGTGTGAGATAATGGATGAGCCCGGGATGACCTGTTTTTCTCCTTGCGGTGGAGCGGTGCTGAAGACAGAGGGCACCAGCGCCCAGCCCCACAGCCGCCAGCGCGCCAGCTCGGGGCGGCCGGAGAGCCGCCAATGCCTGCTCCGAGCAGTCAGGGAGCCACTGCCGCGCCCGGACAGGTACGTCCCGGGGGGAACCCTCCGAACAGGCGGCGGGGGCTCAGCCGCGGGGCTGCCTGCGGGGCAAGCGGTGCGGGAACTCGGGAGACGGGCTGGCCGGGGGAGCCGACTTCAGGCGGCAGTGCATGCCAGCATGTGTGGACACACGGACAGGACGGCGGCTCTTCCCGGAGCACCGCCTTCCCCGTGACCGACTCCAGCCCTCCGAGCCTCTCGGCAAGGCAGCCCCGCGGCGGCACCGGCACCGGCACCAGCACCGGCACCGGGGAGAGACAGGGGAGCAGCGGCCAGTCTGCGGCGGTGCGTGCCGCGACCGGTCTCCGCGCCTCGGGGTGTGCGTGTGTCCGTGTGTCCGTGTGTCCGTGTGTCCGTGTGTCCGTGTGTCCGTGTGCGTGCGAGGAGACGGCGGCGGCGGAGCCGGGCGAGGGGCAGAAGTTTGGGGCAAGAGCCCAGCGCTGCTCGCTGGCGACCGAGTCTGAGGTGGCGGGGCCGGGGCAGCGGGACACTGGGGCAATAGGACCACGGGGTAACAGGACGGCGGGATAGCGGGATACCGGGGCAGAGGGACCGGGAGGCAGAGGGACAGGAGGGCAGAGGCCAGAGGGACGGGGGCAGGGGCCGCTGCCAGGCAGGGCTGCTGGGCGCTGTCCCGGGTGCTGACGGAATCTCCGCGCAACAGGGACCGGCCCGGCCCGGCCGAGGCTCCGGGCGGTGAGGGTGGCGGTGGCCGTGGCGGTGGCAGCCGAAAGAGCCGATTCCCGTCCCCCCACCCTCCTCCCTCTCACCCATTCCACCACGACGTTTCAAGCCTCCAAGCCCAGCTGCCGGTCTCGCCGCAGCTGCCCGGCCGAAGCCTGCATGCAAGGCTGGCGTGCGGGTAAGGCACCCCGGGGCTTTGGCCGCGGTTGCCTTAGTAACTAATATGCATTTCACCCCTCCCTTGCATGTGTGTGTCCTTGGATGAATTACAGTTTTGCCCCCTACACCGGAAAAGTTAATCTAAATTGTAAAGCGGTTCCTTTCTTCCTCCCTTCGCTGACCTTTAAATGACATTTCCCGTCGCTGGCAGGGCAGATTGCACCCTCTGTCTTCTCTGCGTTTTCTGTATTGGGAAAGGAAATTCCCGGGCTGAGAAACACGCCTTCAGGTAGTCAGAAGGCGTAGAGACAAGCACTTGTCACCCAGCTTTCAGGTCTGGGGCTACTGAGGCCAGTCTAGGACGCTCCTCGGATGAGCTAACTACCTTGTGAAACTTTCAAAACTTGACGGGGGCGGAGGGGAGGGTGTGTGCCGGCTGAAGGTGCGGGAAACAGCCGCCTAGGCTCTAAAAAGATCACGTAAATTTAACAAACGTGAGTATGAATGATGGTATGCCGATGCAAATAAACACATATTTTAATCCCTCTTGAAACTTCCTTATAAGAGCCCTTACCGAAGTAAATTGACCTGGGCATTTGCGAAAGCAATCACCTCCTCGAACTGTTCTTTATCTGAGTTGCTTTATCGAGCTCTGATTTGACATCGATTTCACAATTAGTGTTTTATCCCCTATTTTATGCCACCAGGTTAAAAGTCACTAGGATGACGGCTGCCTGGACACCTTCGAGAGTGCTGCTGTAGGACTTTGCTGTGATGCTATTTGGAGCAACTTGGGCTCTGGCAGGGGGAAGCAGATGCCATTTCCTACATATTCTTAAACCATGTGCAGGCAAGAGGAGCCCATGAAATTCGTAACCTGGGTCTGGATGACATCGTGCAACAAAATGATTGGCGTGCTGCTGGTCTTTTTCCCTGCTCTTCTCCTGGAGGTGGACGTGCTGCCCAGGAGCACCGGGCGGAAGGTGCTTCTCTCCGCAGCCTCTTCGCAGCGGTCGGTGGCTCGGATGGATGGGGATGTCATCATCGGGGCCCTTTTCTCTGTCCATCATCAGCCGCCAGCTGAGAAAGTGCCCGAGAGGAAGTGCGGGGAAATCCGTGAGCAATACGGCATCCAGAGAGTCGAAGCCATGTTTCACACTTTGGATAAAATTAACGCCGACCCAGTCCTGCTTCCTAACATCACTCTGGGCAGTGAGATACGAGACTCCTGCTGGCACTCCTCGGTGGCTCTGGAGCAGAGCATCGAGTTCATACGGGACTCCCTCATCTCCATCAGGGACGACAGGGACGGAGGCACCCGCTGCGTTTCCGACTCGCAGACCCAGCCCCAGACCCGACTGAAAAAACCCATCGCCGGGGTCATCGGCCCCGGTTCCAGCTCGGTTGCTATCCAAGTCCAAAATCTGCTCCAGCTCTTCGACATCCCTCAGATTGCTTACTCTGCCACCAGCATCGATCTGAGCGATAAAACGCTGTACAGATACTTCCTCAGGGTGGTCCCCTCCGACACGCTGCAAGCCAGGGCTATGCTCGACATCGTCAAGCGCTACAACTGGACCTACGTCTCCGCCGTCCACACGGAAGGTAGGTATGGGGCAGCCCCCCTCCTCACCCGGCAGCCCACCCATCCCCCGCCGGTCCCGGGGCGCTATGTCCTCCACGGGGGCTCCGAAAGGATGCCCCAGTGTTGGATGACCTGCCTGGACCCCGGGAGTCGGCTTCTCCCCGGACAGACGAGCGCTGCCGCCCGGGTTAAGGTAAACGGGGAGAAGTGCTGGAGGGGCGGGGGTGCGGTTTGCGAGGCCCCTCCGGCAGCGGGAAGCAGGAAGGGTTTCAGCAGCGCAGGAGAAAGCTGAAGAGAAATCGGGCGTCTCCCGGTCGGTCCCGTCCCCCGTCCTCATGCCCACACTGAGCGAGTTCATGTGTTTCTACATAAAAATTGAACAGATGGGAGCGTCTAGACGTGGAACCGACGGCGGCTCTGTCTGCGCCGCGTCGGAGCCTGGGGGGTGTTCTGTGGGGCCGGTGAGGAGCAGCTCCCGCCTCCGGGCTCTGCAAGTTTGGCGTTTCTGCTCCAGCGAAACCCGAGTCACTGCTCGGCTGGGGATCGTGGATTAGCTGCTGGCTTTGCTGCCTATGAACTCGTATTCAGGGACTGCGAACACAGGGGCAAAGATGCCTGAAAATCCCCCTGCGGCCCAGGTAGCCCCCGCACAGCCACGTCCTGTAGGGAGGAAAAGGCAGCGGGTAGTTTGCCAGGGGGTCTGGGCAAGCGTGTTTTCAAGCAGCTTGAGGAGTAGTAAATAAATAAATAAATAAATAAATCTCGCTCAACACATTCTGCCCATATGCAACAGGTTTTATTGATTTGGAATGCCAAAACAATAATATCTAAGGGTATGTTAAAAAGGAGACGCTGGTTTATAGCCAGGCTAGGTGGCCCAACATAAATTACAGGAGTAATTGCACTTGATAGAAAGCAAACTCTTGTGATCTATTATTGTGGCATTCCTATAGTTTAGTTATGGTCCTCAGAATGGGATTTCAAAAAAATTGCAAACCTTGCCATGTTCTTGCTATATTTTTGCAGCTATTCTGTTTATCTGACTGTGTTACTTGTATGGATTTGATTTATGATTCCCTCTGGTTACTGAGCTGACTTCACACCTTCTATTCTCACATAGATGACTAAGTAAAAAGAGTGAAGAACATATATTATGATGAGTAAATAAAATAATCTCCAGGAAGAGTTGCATATACAACAGTTAAAGGTGGATTGTATTAAACTGCACACCTAAAACATTAAAGTGCTGAAATTTGGGGCAGGGAGGGAAAAGAAGTAAGAGCGGGAGGCAATGACCTGACATTTGCAGTTCACTTACGCCGAGTTCAGATGAGAAAAAGAACTGCTAACAAGAGTTGGACAGGAGCTATTAATATTTTCTTGCTGACAGAAATGCTTAGAACTTGTGGCAGGGCAGGGTGAAAAATAAACAAGAAAGGGATAAATTCTTTGTTGATGCAAATAGCCATCTTTCCCTGCAGTGCAGTTCTGGGGGGCTATGCTAACTCACAGTACCCGAGGAGCTGCCTTAGGGGACCTGCTCCCTTGCTCTCTTACTCTGTAGATACAACTCTCCTTAACATTAGTGCAATTTATCTCATCTGGAAAAGAAAACAGATGGTGAAGGTTATTTGTTCATTCATTTTTAAAAGATACTTTTACAAATAGTAATATAATTTGTTTGAGAGGAACTTTATTTAAATGTGTATTGTTTTCATGTATTTCTGATTGATGAAACATGCGTGTTGCAAGATATTTTTATAGACCTTGATGTGATATTTTTGAAAATAGTGGATCAGTTCTAATTCACCAAGCAACAGTCTCATCTTAGGAAACATCACCTGGATTTCGCCGATTATGAAGCTTGAGATTCAAGATTCACATATGTGGGTTTTTTTCTGTTGGTTTGGGTTTTTGTTTTTTTTTTTTTTTTTCCTTTGGCTACTATTAATCTGTGTCTGCCATACCTCTACTGTTAGATTCAAACTGAGAATTTCCTGGAAATACATAGCAAGCCTCTTCAACTTTTGTGTTGCTTTCCAGAAAGACAAGTTATTAACCCCATCTGAATTGCTGTTAAGTGTATTCCAAAGCCCATTTTTTTTCCTATTTAAAGGAAAATTACTACTTATGAAGAATATGTAGATTTTTATATTTCTGTTGTTTCCAATCCCCTGCATTTACTGTGAGGGTTCTGCTTGCTGGTGTGTTAAAAGTGGGATCATTCTTCACAGACAACACAAAGCCACTCTAAATAATAGACTGCATGAATAGGAGCTGCTCCATCCATGCTATGTTTGGAAATACAGGGATAAAGTGTAGTTGGAAACAATCCTCCTCCACACTTACTCATAGGCCGCCACTCTGTCTTTATGGTGGGTTGCAAAACATGCTGGGAAGAATTCCTGGGTATCATGGGTTGGAGAATCATTGCAGCAGAGACCGCGAGAAATGGGCTTGTTTCTAGGAAATTCACAGGTTGACACTGTTCAGAAGTTAATAGTTTCAGTTTCCAAGTCTTCCAGATCCAATCTGGGCACCTACTGAGAACAGAAAAGCTGCTTAGTTCCTAACCTAACACCTCATTCCCGTGAGGGCAGAGAATCCTCAGCTCTTGTGTCCATCCAACCACAAGGGGCTGCAGTGAGACCACTGAGCTGGCTGATACCTCTGTCAGGAGCCCGGCTCCCTGGTCTGCAGTAGCCCAGGGTCCCTGCAACAGGCCAGAGGTGGTGTATCCTTTCTCCTGAACCATCCACCTGCTCTGTTTACCCTCCCTCTACCCCTATGGTCTAGGCATTCAACAATAGTAGAACAATACTAGTCTACACAATTATGCCTTTAATGAAATCAGAAATGAATATCACATGCTTCAGTGCCCACTTTTCTTCATATGAAGCCTACACATGCCATGAAAATGAAGATAATAAAAGCCACCCAGTCAATAGCATGATGTCTTTAAGTAGTCCCTAATATCCTACTTCACATTTGACCAGAAAGTTTATTCTTCACGTTAGTACAATTATTAGTGTTAATTAGGAGTGATGACAATTAACTATATACAATCTCTGCGCTCTAGTACATGAAGCTGCATGGAGCTATGCCATACTTGTTTTGTGGTGTGTTTGTTTTGGTTTTTTTTTAATTTTTTTAAATATGTTTTTTAATGATTGCTTATTATGAGGTATAAACATTGAACTAGGGAAGACACTTCTCAGTGGATAAAATATGTTTTCAAAGGCCCACAGAGCACATTGCTCCGTTTAGATTAAAATTGACACATAAAGTTCCACATTCAAGCACAAATAAAGAAAAGTTACTAAGTCTGGTTGTTTTGTTATGTGTCTCAGTTGAGCGGAGCTGCACATCATGAGAGTGCATTTTTTCCAGAGTGGGCAGCAGTCATTAAACGATGTGAGAAATCTGTGCATCTGCTGGCAGAAGGCTGTTTGACTGCCTGGGAGCTGCAAAGCATTTTTAAGGCTATTATTTTTTTAAGGATTCTTCAAAGGTAATTCTGTGTTGGAGTTCTTGGCAGGTGTACATCTCAGCTTTTAGGCTTGGAAGCCATCCTTATCTAGAAATGCACATAAGGGGATGTCTAACTCTGAGCCAAGGCTTCCTATGGAAATCAAAGGCATCAAAAGCACATGTGTTAAATTGGGCACAATTATGAGTGTGATAAGGGCAGAAGGAACTACACTTGCTGAGGGTTACTTTCCAAGTGAGATATTTTAGTCTTCAGTGAGATAACCTCAGGGTCAGATATTTTTCTAATCTTACACGGCAGCCACTGGTTATTTGCTAAAACTGTGAAAAATTACAGGAAACATTTTCTTAGTTACTTAGGGGACAGCCCCTGGGCTACCCCTAGGAAAAGACAAGAAATGCTGAGTGGAGGTGATGGGCACCACCACTGCACTGTCACTGTTTTAATACTGAAGGCACAGAAATTAACAGGGTTGATTCCAGAAAATTCAGAGTGGTTGTGAGATTGCTCACAATTGTAGGTTACTCCAACTTCCAAGCCCCATAACATCTCTGCATCCTGGCTAGTGACCAGCACAGAGTCTCCACCAAACCCCTCACTTTCAGCTGTTCCTCTTATACATGAAGCAGGAGAGATGACTCTTTAAGAAGCCCTTCTTAATGTCTGTGCCTGATTTTTCATTTAAATCATATATACGTTAGCCTTATACAATGTATGTGAGATTTTTATTCTATGAAAACAAAATGTAAACATTCAGACTCTTTGTGATTTTGGGGCCTTTCTTATATTTTAGCATACAAATACCCCTTTGTGAACAAAATTTCCATTCCAACAGTTCAAGATGCAGACTGAGTTGAAACAACTTTGGAAAGTGAATTATTAAGTAACTTTGGAAACTGAATTATTAAGTTAATTGCACCAATTTTTGGTTGTAGGTTAATTTTACTGAGACCACTGTGATACTTCTGGTCTTGATCAGTTTTGTCAGATTTGTATTGCCAGATGATTTTTTTTTTTTTTTCTGGAGTATAAGGCTCAGGATGAACTATGATGAAACAGATGACACACCTGTAAAGATTTTCAGATCAAAGTCCAAAGATGGTTGGTAGATTATCTTCATGATGGCTTTAGATAACCTGATTGCCACACACCTTTCATTGTTGTAATGTACAGGAAAGTCATAAGCATGTCTATATATGTTGGGAAATAGATGGAAGGGAATGAATTGTATTTTCTTGCAAATTTCACAGGAAATAGGTTATTTCAGTACAACTCACCAAAGTAGCTCTAGAGGTGCTAGAAAATAATACTTCTTTTTGAAGATAAGTGGGACAATATCCATCACATAGCTCAAAGGGATAATTTTCATACGATTGTGTTTAATTTCTTGCAAGCTGTTCCTACAGCTGTTTCAAACAATGTTACATTACTAATTCCCTGGTGTCACTCACTGATTGATACTTTTGCATGAAATTATGACCAGGTAATAGAGAAAAACAACTCCAACTAAACTGTTTGAAATTTCAGAGTTTACAAATATTTCTGTAGGTACCAATAGTTAAAAAAATGGTTTGAGAGGTTAAACTTAAGAAGTGTTGTGAATTGTGCCTGAGATATATGTTCACAAACACATATTACAATCTGTTTTTTTTCTTCATTTAACTACCTTCACTAACCATCTTCAGAACCTTTGTGATAGGGAATAAAGGAGAGAGATATGTCCCAAGGAGAATGGAAATTAATTTGAAAACAAGCGGGTACTAGAACATTACCTGCACTGGATACATTCATTATATTTATTAGATGGTGCTGGGAGAATTTTTTGCATTGATTAAAGTTGACAAAATTATTGTGGGTGACAAACACCATAGAGATGAAGAGAAATTCCTTCTTGAAAATATATTACTCTGCAGTGCTCTTAAATTTGCAAATGATGTAGTTTTTCAGCTGCACAAATGGCAGGTGCATGAGTTAAATCAACTCAAAGGACTCATCTAACTTCTGTTCCTGCCTTCTCAGCAATATTGCTAGTGCTCATATTTATCAGTCAGCATCATGGCTTCATTTGTGCTTTACTTCTATTTCTTTTCTGCATTATGCCCTTCCTTTCAGATTTTTATGTCCCAGAGTCCTTGTGTACTCCTGCAGGATTCTTGTCTGACTGGAGATTGTTTTAAAAAATTTTAATGATCTTGGCTTTCTCAAAAAACTGTGTGAAAATGCCTCTAAAATATTCTTTTGAACATATGGTTCATAATATGGAGGTGCTTGTGCTTAGATTTCTCAGACAGAAAATCAAAAGTGATGTGAAGTGAAATCATATAACTGGTATTGTCACCCTTTGTGAAAAATCAGGGGTCTGATGGATCAGTGAGCTGGTAACTGTAGTGGGAGACCAGAAGCACGGCACCTGCCACACACAGCTCAGAAAAATACCAGTCAAAGTCATTGCTAACTGGTGGTCACTGACCCATGAGAAACAAAGCAGGGATTTCAGTATATTTTCTGGGTGGCAGGTGTTTGCAGCATAAGCCATGGTCACAGATGGCACTAATTAACACCTGTGCTGGCGTGCTGAGTGGGAGGGCCAGAAGCTGACTGCACATGAACTGCAGTAGCATTTTACCTAGAGAAACCAACTCTCCTTCATCTATGGATACCTAAGAGATGGTAAGGGATATCTCCAGAGACGGGTGGGAAGAGGTGTGCCATAAATGATTTGCCATCCACTGGGTAACCAGCTAGGCTTTGCTGGTTAATATTTCAGACTGGATCTTTTCCCAGACATTAATACTGCTATTATTATTACTATTAATGTAAAGCTTAAAAAAATAATTTCTAGACCTGTTTTGCCTACCAGCCCAGCACAAAGTTGGCTGTTGATAGAAGTGGTAGGAGTCCTGTGATCTTCAAAGACATTGTTGGGCTGCAGCCTCCCTTATTGTCTGTTCCAAAGTAGTGCCCACATGCGGCTGTTTGTGGACATTGGATCAGCCTAAAGTCACCGAGGTCAACTGAGCTTGCAACAGTCTTAGTTCTATACCAGTGAAGAAACACTTTCAGGGTAAGAGCCATTTTTAAAAAAAAACCCTTTTGGAATTAGAATACCTCACAGCATAAACAAATGGTGTTGAAGAAGTGTGTCTAGGAATGGTGCGTATTCTTCATAGTAATTGTTTTATGTGAAAAATAAACTGTCTTTGGCTGAGGAAATGAAATAAAAATTAAATAAATATTACAACTGTCATACCAGTCCTTCTACAATGGGCTGAATATTAAGAGATGCAAGAGCAGGGCACGTGCAGGATGTATCCTCATAGCTCCAGTATGCAGTGACTTCCAAAGACCAGGGCTACCAGACACCAATGAACCCTTCCGTTGTGAATTTGTCTAATCCCTTTTTGTATCTATTTATACTTCAGTCTCCATAATATTAATTCTATAACTTAGAACTGTATATCTTGTGTTTCTTGCTATTTACAGCTTTTCCCAGATCACAGAATTGCATTCATACATTCATACAAAACATCTCATAATTTGTTAATCTTGATCATTATTCTGTACTTCTACTTCCAATATATAATGTGGGTAAGCAGAGCAATGCTCAGTATGCAAGGTGGGGGTACACCATGGTTAAACCCTTGAAGTTAACATTTCAGTATTTCTCTGAGACCTTTCCTAATGAACTTCTGTGTTATGGTTTTAACTTCAGTGCTCTTTTAATGTGACTGGTTATCACTGGATATCAGGCAATTTTCCCCTTTCTGGAATATTTGAGTTCTTCGAGTCTATAGCTTTAAATCTCAAAATTGTTTCATCTTGTTTTATTACAGTTTTTTATTTCATTTGCCAAAGTATACGCCAAAGTATACAGTGTTCTCTTTCCCTTGTTAGGACAATACTATGACTTTTTAAAGTTTTTGTTTTGTTTATTTGATTTTGTTTTATTTTATCAGCTTTAGGAAATCTACTTTTCTGCTTTAACATATTGGCTTTTTTGATCCTTTTGGACCTTTCAGTCTCTCCTGTATTTCTGTGTAGTTTCCATGTAATTTGTTAATATTTCACTCTTTTAGCTGCTTCTTTTAATTTCCTTGAAATTAGATTGCTCTTTTAAAAATAATTTATCTTAAATGTTGCTGTTACTGATTTTTTTTTATTTCACATGCAGCTTTTTCTGTCCAAATCTAACTGAAGTACAGTCACAGTGACAGACTGTTTTTTGATAGTTAGGTCTTAATAAGGCCTTGTATTCTGCTCCAGACCAGATAAAAAATTGCTTCTTTTTGTGAGTTCTGTGAGCAGATGCATGACACACGTGGGGTGCTTTTTAATGAAAAGTACCGTGCATCACAAGATGTCCTTTCTTTTTGTGGCATGCCACCACCTAGATAACTTTTTTCTATCAAAAAACAGTGTGACAAATACTTCTTTTTACTGAAAAGTGATATTGTTTGTTATAAAATTATCTGTTTGAACAATTTCCGTTTATATTCTCCAGTGTTTTTAAACGAATTTATACAAGTATGTTTGAATTGTATTAACAGCCAGCAAAAAATTTAATAGATAGGTATTTGGCAGTTCTGGTAGACAAAGCAAAGGAGGTCATATCCTGCTCTGGTGCTGAGAGCAAATGCTCTTGATCCAGTGCTCACTGAAGTTAGTTGGTGGTCCTCTGTTGAGTCCAATGGGTCCTGAATAGGGCTCAGCATGTCCAGAGGATGCTTATTTCATGTTACAGAGCTGATGCTTCTCAGCACTAAAAATCCACAGGACTCGTGTATCCCATAGCTTGAAGGATCTCATAGTCAATCTAAAGGACTGTGAAACTACGTGAAGGCAAACTTGGATTTGCATAGATATTAGAGGATATTTATATACGTATTTTTTTTTCCTTCCAACTAGAAGGCTAAATCTAGTTCGCTTCTTTCCACACAAATTCCCCAGTGAATTTAACTCTCTTTTCTCTTTGCAAATTGTTTGAGGAGCAAACTTTTGTTTTCCTAAGTGTGCTCACAATTTGCAGTTGTTTGGCCAGCAGCTTTCATTCCTATTCATCTGTGGATAGAGATGGATTTGTACAAGCTAGTAGTTCTCCAAACATTTATTCAAACCAAACTCATCCTGGCAAAACTCAGTAAGAACCAGGCATGAATATTGCTGAAGTGACAGCTATTTGAAATCTGAATAAGTGTTCCTAAATACTTTCTTAAAATGTCTGGCCAGGCTCCATTGAACATTGAATGTCTCCTCCTTTGTGGAGTAGAATATAAAAGATAAATTTGTAATTAATTGTCAGGAAGCGAGAAAACCTTTCATGCTTATTTATATAATAAGTCTTTCTTACTCACGTGGTGCTGTGGAGAGGCTGAAGCAAATGCAAATTTGGCATGTAGATTACCATACTGGGTACTGAAAGATGGTGATCCTCCTAGAGAAAATGTATTTCTCTGACTGCAAGCTTCAGACAAGTAAATCTCAGTCTCTTGTCTGAGCAGCAAATTTGTGAAACTGAATATTGCTGACACTGTAAAAGAGTGCTATATTATCAGTCTTGCTAAAACTGGTAGGATGATTTGAGAGAACCAAAGCTAAAATCCATGCTTACTGAAGTGGTTTGAATGGGTTACAACAGTGGGCCACCAGCACACTTTTAGAGGACACTCTTATTTGCCAGGCCACAATTCCCTTGAAGGATAAATTCGTGTTCAGGATCAGACTGAAAATTACACAGCTATATGAAGCACAGTGCTGAGCTGGGACAGTCAGTCTGGTGGAATGAAAGTGTTCAGGGTTTTGAGAAGAAGGAATGAGGCAGGCAGCAGTTCTGGCAGCCTGCCTGTCACTTAGCCACAGCACACCATTCAGTAACTTCTTCAGCTAAGCCACCTGCCTTTTCATTATTAGTCCTTTCTTGTTCCCTTGCTCCTCAAGGCACAGCAGCTGAGGTCTCATGCAAGGTTATTTCATTCCCTTGTAAATAGGCTTAGCTTTCCCCTTTCACCTGGATACTTGCCTGATGAAAACCATTCTTTGTCCACTGTCCAAATTTATCTAGGACTCCAGCATCTGTCTGTGCATACTGAGTGACAGGGTGCCAGTGACAGTCACCCAGAGTCAGCATTCCTCCTCCTTCCCATGCAGTGCCAGCCTGCAGGTGAAATTACAAGAATGGCAGGAAGGCTTTTCAGGAGCTCCTTGTGGGTTTGTCACTGACTTCAGAAAAAGATGGGCAATATTTTGTTAAACACATGCCCCTAATGCTTGTAATGATTTCCTCCAGTGTTGGCGTCCTGCAAAAGGTTTGGATAAGGATGCAGTAGAAGTCTGAGTCTGTAGCATGAGGACAGTAATATGTAAAACTGATGTTATGGAGTGAGGCAGTGAATATTGATTTCAGCATACTATGGAACAGCCAGAAATGGACAGTGTTGAATTGTGCCAAAAATCCAAACACAAAAACCAAATGACCTGTTCTAGAAAAATCCCCAGAAAAATAATATAATGATTCAGGATTCAGCTGACAAAAATTATACTTAAATTAAAATGAATTGATGTGACACTGGAACTGATGAGACAACAGAACAGGTTGGTGAGACACTGGAACAGGTTACCCAGAGAGGTGGCGGAAAACCCATCACCCATCTCTGGAAGTGTTCAAGGCCAGGTTGGATGGGGCTTTGAACAGTCTGATCTAGTGGGAGGTGTCCCTGCCTGTGGCAGGGGAGTTGGAACTGGATGATCTTAAAGGGCCCTTCCATCCCTGAAAATTCTATGACTATATGACTACAGAAAATAGGTCTTCTCAAACAAACACGTTTTTATTTCCCAATGAAAGTGCAAAGTTGGTAACTGCAGGTAATAGTGTGGATGGAATATCTTGAATTTTTGCTAGGTATTGAATTAGTATTATAGGATATTTTGAATAAAAAACCACTATGCATTTCCAGGAAAATGGATGTTGTATAAATTAAAATTCAGCACACTGACCTCAGTGAGTAAAGAGTGACGATCAAATGAGGTTATGCTTGTTGCATTGCACAGAGCTCAGTGAAGGATCTAATGCTTCCTTGTCTTCATCAGTGATACACAAAGCATAGCTGCTGGCAAGATGTGGTTTTGTGAAATGGGAGTTAACAAGAGAAGAGTGAAGGTTCAGGTCTCTTGGTGAGCTAGGCCCACTCTAAGAAAATGCATGCTAAAATAGTCAAATATCAACCATAAATACAAGAATGAGGCACAGGTGCAACTTATGTAGGAGAAGAATTGTGACCCTGGAACAAGTCCTAAATATTCAACATCATTACAGAGGAGTTTCATTACAGAAAGAAAAACCCAAAACCAAGGCAAAATACAAAAAGCTGACGTCATCTTTGAGGGAGTGGGAGCTTTACCTCAATGTAATTATTATGAACATTAACTTTGCTGTTCTTTGTTCATTTTTGTGATCAACATTTTAAAAAGAAAGTTCAAATATTGAAGAGAGGGGAAATCTTGAAATTATGAGAGCTGACAAAAATGCCTTATGTCAGGAATATAAACCAGCTTAGTTTGTCTCGTTTGTCAAAGAGAAATCTATCAGCTTTATCAAAAAATGTTTCATTTCTTCCAAGCAATCAAAACCAATATGAACTACAGGACTCTGAATCCCAGTTGTTAAATGCATAAGAAGAAACAACTGCTGGTATGCGAACCAAGTCCAATTAGGAAAAAGAGAAACATTTTTTCTTGTGATGGTGATTAACTAGTGACACAAATGACTGAGGAAGTAATACATTTTCAGAGTTCTGATGCTGTCTAATCAAAATTTGCTGCAGATGTTGCAGAACAGTTTTATTCTAAATGCAAGTCAGTGGACACAGCACAGGGGAACCTGGAATGGATGTATGGGCTGGTATCATACAGGTGGTCATATATGAAGAGTTCAGAGTTCTTTCCAGCATTAAATCCTATTAATTTGTGGATATTTTTGATTATGCAAGCAGGTAGGGAAAACAAACAAACTAACACATTTCATTTAAAGAGTAGCTTAACATTAATATGTTCATTTATCTGCTGGGATGCCTTGGAAAATTAAAAGTATCCTGTGTTGTAGATACTGATGGCAGGGGAAGACAAACTCTGGAAGAAATAGTCCCCTTAGTCAAATTCAGCCTTCTACTGCAGTTTACATGCATTTTTTTAAGTCAGTATTTGTTCCCTTACCAGCACTTGGTACTTGTTATGCATTTCACCACTAAATTATACATCCTTTTAGTTCTTACTGGTGTTGTTTGCTTGGAGAAGGTTTTCAGTTTCATGGGCTTTTGTACTACACTTATTCTCTTACTTGTGTATTGGCCCCTGTGACTGAAGAAACCAGCAAGTTTTCTGAGAGGATGCAGCAACATTTTTCTGTGATCTTACTAATTAGAATACTACTTTGCATCTAAAATGATATAATTCATCTGACAGCCCATGCAAAATAAAATTAAAAAAAACCTAACGCTGTGAATGGTAGTGGTAATTAGGGTAACTAACATTTTTACACAACAGTTTTTCTAGGAGGGGATTCAATGGTTAATTTTTCTAATATTTATTTTAAATTTAACAGGAAATATGGGCGTGGATGTTTTATGGTGGTTTCAGAACATAAGCATCATGTTATTGACGCTATCCTTTCACACAACAAACATCTTAATGTCCCCTTACAAGGCAACATAGAATGTAGTCATATTTGAGACTCATTGTCCTTGTCACACATACTTGTGTGTGATTCCTTTTGTATGGAGTCCATATTTCTGTGAAATAATGTATTTCCACTTTTTTCATAGCTCTGGTGTTCCCTGTGAAGTGTGATGCAGAAATGTGCTGGTACCACAAATACCTAAATTCACGTCTCTGCTTTTTATAGTTCATATCCTGAGGACATATGAATAATAAAATGCTCTTTGAAATTCTGGCAAAACAATTCTGTGTTTACATTGAGAATGATGATTTGATTTTAATGAAGGCAATGGGAGATTAGCTACTGACTGAAATTTAGCCATACATCTGAATCTAGGGAAGGAGCCTTTAAGGTGCAGAATACTCTTTGATCCCAAAAGACACATGAACACTGGCTTAACTTTTAAGCACTTGGATTAGAGGACAATAATTCACCTTAAACTTACAGGACACAGTTTCTGGGGATTGCTCTCATCACAGCAATGTCCAGTGCCTTGCAATGTCAGGCAAAATGTCTCACATTAAAGTCAGGTTTTCTACCAGTAAAGCTCACATTCATAAGCCCTTTAAAGGTCTGTGATAGTGGGTTAGGCTGGGGGAAACCAAACAGCCTTACAGCTGTGTGCATATCAGAGGATTATGAAAACTGATGAGTGGGTTGACTAAAAGGCTGCAGCCCTCTGGAGAAAAAAGACAGGATTTTCAATCTGCTCCTTCGAAGCGACAGATAGAAAGTTAGTTGTTGCTGTCTTTCTTAATTTAAAGTTTAGTACTGAAAAAACTTAATAGCTTTGCTATCTTTTCTGATTTTGTAAATTTAAGATCCAGGTAAGTAGCTAATTGGATGGTGAATCTTCATTGCATTTGTCAATGTAAGAATTTGGGTTCATTTTCAAATATTTTGTTTGTTTTTCTTTTATTATCTGTTTGCTAGAAACTTGATTATACTAGGATGAATGTCACCTGAATTTTTTAATTTTTTAGTTAATGCTTTTAGAGTGCTGCTTTGTATGCACTTAAATTCACAAGCAGTACTTTTATCATAATACAGGAATTATGTGTCTCCATCACATAAAGTCTTATTTTCTAAAAGGCTACTGTTTTTTTGGTGTTCCAACCTCCTTATTCTAGTATAAACTACAAACTTCGTTAACTTCCGAGGAAGCTATCTTAAATTGCCTAGCCTCTAATAAATAATAACTTAAATTACAGAATACCCATTATTTTTAAAACCAGAATGTTCTTTTTAAACTGCAAATTACAGCTGGTATTCAGAATAAGGCCTATGTGTGCTTTATTGTTCTGTAGGCAGGTTTTGTTGTGTAACCAGCAGAACACAGAAGGTGACTGAATAGGAGCTGCAATTAAACAGCACTGGCCTGCCTTGTTTTGGGAAGAGATTTGTTCAAATGAAGAGATTCTTGTGGACTCATTTGCTTTCACTGAATCAGCACCTTCCAAAGGGGAAAACATCCTGTGGGGATCTTCCAAGCAATTTTGGCCTGTAATTCTGGGTCTCACAATTTTCATGGTCTTGCCTACATCTTCCTCTCACAAACCTTAATCTCAGAAAGTATATTAATACCTAGAACATTTTATAAAAATCTCAGTTGAGTATTGTTTTCAGGAGGTATTGCTTTCTGTTATTGCCAAATCTGTCATTTTCAGTACTTTACATGTTTTTAGCATAAGCCACTGTATTTCAGGAATTTGAACAACCAGATGTAAGCATCTCTGGACCATACAGAACTCATGATAATGCCCTCAGTCACTGGGAAATCCATTTTTAGACTAAAAAAATAAATCTGCCTGAGCTGACCTGCAAGCTTCATTTTCACACAAGCAAAGAATTTGAGAAAGCCTTTGTAGTCTTTACAATTAGATCATAATTAGCCTGTTATTACTTTAAGGTATTTTAATCTAAAAATGGAATTGACTTTCAACCTGATTCTACTGATGTCGGTGGAAGATTTGCCACTGATTTCTGTAGGAAGAGGTTTTGGATATAATTATTACACAATTTCAATAACAATGTGCATGCATGTAAGGAAAATGTGTATGATGAAAGAGGCTTATAAAAGAGGAGCTGAGGGAAAGCCTCTATATCTTATGAATAGAAACAATATTTCATCAGTTAGCCTTATTTTCATGTAGAAACTTTTCAGGGATACATTCTAAAAATGTACATCTTTACAAAGATTTTCTTCATGGTGATGTACATTTCAATTTCAATTTCAGTCTCAGGGAAACTTGGCTTTATGCTGCTACTGATTACCTTTGTGGTGACAAAGGCCATTGATATTTAGAATGAGGGGAAAATAGATCCTCCATAGCACTTAGGAGCACCAGTAGGCAAAGGCAGACATTTTAAAGAACAAAAGGGTGAGGGACACACCTGCGAGCACAGATGTTTTATCCTTAATTTCTGCAACTATGATTTTATTCAGGGCATTTAAGTTCTGCATGCATCAAGGAGTTCTGCTTCCCAGAATGAAGAAAACAGCAACAAAAAGAGCTGTTTTACTTTAATCCTAACTCACCTTGAAGTGGCGATTGGCTACAGCTCAGCTGTAGGGATAGGTGATTCCTTCATTTATTTATTATGAAAAGAATATGCTTTGGACAACTGAAAAGAAAGTATTTCAACATTAAAAAAAAACCCCAAAACACTAAAATCAAAACCATGTTACTCTGGGGCATGCTTAGTAAGAGCCAAGGAGGGAAATAGGATGGTGGCTCTGATTTTACATGTTGTCTCACTGATTGCATTAACTGGAAGACATTTTGGATCAACGTTTCCTTTGAGGAGATGGGAATACTGTTTTGTGAAGCATTACTGTCAAATGTTATGCTGCTGTATTTTGCAAGAACTTTTTGTGTGTTCATTGTTTCAAGTTGGGGGCTGACCCTAGCTAGCAGCCAACCACCCACACAGCTACTTGCTAACTAACTCCTCCACACCCCACACCAGTGGGATGAGGACAGAAAATAGGAAGAATGGGAAAACTTGGGTGTTGAGATAAAGGCATCTTAATAAATACAGAAATGGGAAAAAAACCCACCCAAGTGAAAACAAAGGAAATTGTTCACCACATCTGACCGGCAGACACTCAGTCTCCAAACACTAGCCCTTGGAAGCCCAAACCCCCCTTCTCCCTCAGCTTTTATTGCTAAGCACATTGTCATGTCCCGTGGAATAGCCTCCTGGCCACTTTAGATCAGGTGTCCTGGTACTTAGAACTGTAATGTTTTTTAATCTGGATTTACAACCTAGATACCTGGATACTTGTCTGAACAACTGTGCAGATAAGTTATAGGTACATGTTAAATATAAATTACACTTGCTATACTTAAGTTTGAAAGTTTCTTCCTTTTTAAATACTCCCAAGTGTTCTAGAAGCTGTGATTTTATGAGAACTTCAAATGTTTTGAAAAAAGAAACACAGTTTAGGAATGCAGAGTAGAGGCAGAGGTCCAGCTTCGGTGACACTTGAGCAGAAGTTTCCCAAGACACAGTCCAACTCAAAATGACACAGTCCTTCAAGCATCATCTTCGGGGACCACTCACATTATATGATTGCATGTGTATGCTTAACCTGTTTTAAAATCCAGCCTGGTAAATTCCTTAATACCAATAGTTCCCTTGGAATGTTGTTCTAGAATTTATTTTTTTCCACAGTTAAAAGTTGCTTAATGCTTTGCTTTTGGTTCTTGCAATGGAGTGTTTTATTTGATCTAGGAAGGAGAATGACTCCTTGAATAGCTCACTTTAAGTAACATATTCCTGTCTTTCTTGATTATGGATTATTACAGTTCTATTTCACCAACTGTGAAATAGAATTAATGTAGTTTGATCTCTCTGATACAACAATATCATGCTTATTTGCGTAACTAAAACCAATTCTATAATTTTTCTTTAGCCATAGTATTACCTTCAGTGCTTATCTATCATAATCCCTAAGCCAGTAATTGCATCCCATGATGGGGTCCAAGGTCTTGCATGTGTAGCATTTTTAGTTCCTGAGAGTTTAAATGTATATGTGTATTTAACTGTATATTTCTTTGTCTATGCCCAGTTTACTGAATTACCTAGATTATGCTGCATTATTAACTTGTCTCCCAGTCTTGCTGTCATTTGCAAATGCTATTGGTAATACTTTTGTATTTTTGTTTTTCCAGGTCACTGGCTAATGTTAACCAGCAAAATCTAAGAGTAGATACATATGAGACACAATAAAGAGACACCCATTCAAAGAGTTTTCCTTCACTGCAAGTACACATTGACACCTAGCAGCCAGATTTTAATCTATTTTATGCATGCAATACTGAGCCTTACATTCCACGTTCATAGACCAAACATCATGCAAAATGAAGGTAGATGTCTTGTGGAAATCTATCTCCATTGCATTGACATTATTACTTTTAATAACCACGCTTGTAAAACAATTGATTAAAAGATATTTTTGGTAACTGAATTTGAAAGAACTAGTTTCCAGATACACATAATGATTAACACCTGTTGTATTGCTGCACTCCCTTATTTTTTTCACTGCTCAGGTTCTATGTCAGCTCCTGAGTTATTTTGTCCAGAATGGATGTCAGGCTGACAGACCTGCAATTACTCAGGTTAACTTGCTTATCCCTTTAAAGTATTGCACAACACTGCCTTTATTGCAGTCCACTTGCACTTCACAGTTTCTGACAGCTATTGAAAATCTCATCTAGTAGTTTGGAAAGCCCATCAGCAACTTCTGTCAGACATTATCAGAACACATCCAATTTAAAATGCCTGCCTTTTGGAGCTGGCACTTGATTTCTTTCTGAGTTGGGAAGGGAAATTACCATTCATCATCACCATCAACACCACCATCATCTTCTGGTATGTATACATTGTCTGTCTCTTTCCAAAAATACAGAACTAAGAAAAATTTTGAATGTTTCTGCCTGTTCTGCAGACCCATCTTCATTATCTTTTTCCTTCCTTCCTGTCTCTTTCCAAAAATACAGAACTAAGAAAAATTTTGAATGTTTCTGCCTGTTCTGCAGACCCATCTTCATTATCTTTTTCCTTCCTTCCTTCCTTCCTTCCTTCCTTCCTTCCTTCCTTCCTTCCTTCCTTCCTTCCTTCCTTCCTTCCTTCCTTCCTTCCTTCCTTCCTTCCTTCCTTCCTTCCTTCCTTCCTTCCTTCCTTCCTTCCTTCCTTCCTTCCTTCCTTCCTTCCTTCCTTCCTTCCTTCCTTCCTTCCTTCCTTCCTTCCTTCCTTCCTTCCTTCCTTCCTTCCTTCCTTCCTTCCTTCCTTCCTTCCTTCCTTCCTTCCTTCCTTCCTTCCTTCCTTCCTTTTCCTTCCTTCCTTCCTTTTCCTTCCTTCCTTTTCCTTCCTTCCTTCCTCTCACAGGAGTTGCCTATTCCCAGTTTAGTGTTATGTTGGCTCTCAGCTCCATGAGACAAGAAAAAAACCCCAATCATTTGCAAATAAATATTCTTTTTCTGGAGCACCCCATATGTTTTAGAGAAAAAATAATTCATCCTCCTCTTACAGTATGTACATACATG
Organism: Heliangelus exortis; assembly: GCF_036169615.1. Classification (NCBI taxonomy): domain Eukaryota; kingdom Metazoa; phylum Chordata; class Aves; order Apodiformes; family Trochilidae; genus Heliangelus; species Heliangelus exortis. The sequence continues at coordinate 48,877,130 of NC_092424.1, forward strand.
AACATACATAAGTGCTTCAGATGTTTTTCCACTGTCATACTGTTTTGTGTTATTAGTCTCTGATAATATGGACATCCACTCAAAACGCCCCCCCATTATTTAGAAGGGAGAAAATCCAACTAATCCACTTGAATCACCAAGATGGAAATAGCTTGCAGAGTTCTCAAGAAATGTTAAGAAAAACAGAAAGCTTTTTGCCTTTGACTTCCTTTAGTTTTGCTAGATTAGAGTGCAGGCATCATGTCAAAAGAGCAGTAATGCTTGTGAGAGCATTTATCAAGCACTCACAAGAGGATGAACAAAAATTGAAATGCCAAATCTATTCTTCATTAAAAGTGAAGTACTAAATTTTTCACTAATTCATTTTGACAGATGATATTCTGACAGAGTTGACATCTATAGCAAAATGTGACTAAAGGAGATGCAATTCAGGAAGTGATTTTTAATTTTTTTTTTTTTTAACTGGCATTGTGGTGTCATTGAAATAGATAACTCAGATTTGGATTTTTTTTTCTTAAGTGCATTTATTTTCAGCCATCAATACTTTTTGTTAAAGGCAGATATCTACACACAAAACCATTAGCTTCTTAGACTCTAAGCAAAATGAAGCAATTAATATGATTAGCATTGCCAAGGACTTTGTTAACACTCTATTCTGTCTCAGGTTACATTTTTTTCCATTTGAAATAGAAACATTATTTTATTATAACTGTTGATGAGAATTGCTACAGAGGGAAATCTTGCAAGTTACTCTTCTGTAAAACTTTGGTTACAGATATATTTGGGATGTAGGGTTGAAAGCAAGGCTGGCAGGTTATTTCAGAGGTATATCAGAAATGTATTTCAGATATAATTATTATTCATGATGTTTGTTTGCTGGTTATTGAGATGGACTCTAATGTGCGACTGAGAAGTGCCAAGTGAAACTCATCATGACAACAGGATTTAAGTCTCCATAAAAGTCCTACTGTTCATTAGCCTTTCTTTAGGTGTTATGATCAAGCTTCTCTGTCATTAATGAGTGAAATTGATTCCACAGAAAGTGTCAACCCCAACTGTTTTTAGCAAGCACTACAGGGCAACAAGTTTCCAAGCCTCTACTGCAGTTAAGAGACCCAGGAATGCCTCTGTGAAGGGAGGTGATTATCCCTGGGGAGGTGCATTAGCTGGACGTCACCAAACATGGTCCCAGTGCCATTGAAAACTTGGCTACTCAGTTGTCTTTCTGTTTTTTTGCCCACCACTGAATGATTGAATAAACTTAGGGAGCAGAGAAAATAGAGAACAAAAAATATAATCAGATACAGATCCTTTGGCTACAGAACACTTTGCAATAAATTATTTTGGAACATTCCAGTATATTAATTCAGCAAATAAACATTTTGCCTGTTTTTCTTTTTTAAAGAAATAAGCTGTCAGATAATGTCTTAAAAATACTGTCTTTCAATAGGAGGCTAAATTTACCTCTAGCAGAGTCTAGTAATTTACATTTTTTATCGTATCCTGTTTTGTTTGCTTTCTAATCTCTTAATTTTGTTTTTAGCATGTCTTATTTGTTTGATATGCCCTCTTTGTAAGCTAAGGAAGATGCAATGAGACAGACTGCCATTATATATTGTAAGAATTCTCAGAGTCATTGTATAAGCCTGCAAACCTCATTTTTTTTTCAGCAACCATATGCCTGAGCCTCTTCTTAAAAACAAAATAGAATCAATAGAAATCAATTCCAGATAATTTCATACTTCTTTTAAAGGGGGACCCTTTAAAAATTTGATTATAAATTAACAAGACCTTAGAATTTCTCAAAAAGCATTAACCTCAGATGAGGGCAGGAAAAATACTTAACTAAAAAGAGAAATCCTTATGGAAAAATAGTCAACTGATAGTCATCTGGCAAAATAAAGCCTTTCCAAGGGTCTGAAAAAAGAGTACAGCAATACAGAATACAGCAATACACCTTTCACTTCAGCTGACCCTTAGCAGACTTCGAAAGCTTTTTGCAGGACCATTTGTCTTTTCTGATTCCTTGGTAATCTTGCTGTTCCATGAGGTGTACTTGATGGTCCTCCCTTTTATCTCCTGGGATCCTGAAAACCTATGAGCTCATACCTCGTCACTTATTTACCTTTACCTTTACACATGGCCCCTCTATAAGGCTGTATATGTCCTTATAACTTAATCTCCTTGCCTCTGTATAGAACGTGCACACCCACAGAATATATAGAGGAACATTGGAACCAAGTAAGGCAAAAATTAGAAGTGTTGTTGATATTTATTGAAATCTCAAAACTTACGCTACTTTCACCCCTCTGCACAAAGGTGCAGCAGCATTTTAAAATACAAATATAGGCCCTAAGTGCCGGTTTGTATGGATATAGTTCCTGATCCAAGCTACTGGCCCTCATTGTGTCATTTAGCATGCTTTCCAACAGCATATAAACAGTCCAGTTACTAAAGCTAGAAACTGATGTCTGCCTGAAGTGTCTTCTTCTCATAATATGTTAATATGCATAACCATATGCTTTTCTGATTATATTTAAACCTGGAGAGATGTGTAAGATAAGATTTTAGTTCCTTTGAAAATACCACAGCAGTGCGGGAGATGTTTTTAAGGATAAACTGATCTTACACCAAATTGAATACACTTGAAATACAAAACCTAAATGTTGCTATGAAGGTGAGAGTACCATAGAAAAGTCTTACAAATGCCCCAAAATATATATGCTCATAGAAATTCTGTCCATGATTTTGAGGTTCTTTGTTGCCAAAGATTTTGCAAGAATGGGCTTGCTCACAGTCGTGCCAGTAATTCCTGTCATCATGCTGACATTTCCAGAGCAGCCTTCTGCACTTGTACTCAACCCTTCCAGATGCTTAAAAAACACAACCACCACCACTCCTTGCAGTCCGGTGTGGGACTGCAAAGGAAGCAGAAGAGAGGCCATGGCCTTAATGGAATTGAATCAGGGCCAGGAAGTCCTTGGCAGGCACCTTTCACTCTCTGTCCACATGGGAGAGAAACAGCTTGGAACGAGTTGCTTTGCATTGCTTATGGAAGTTGTGCATATTGCATACATTAGGGGGCTTCTTATCTCCTTATTCCTCTGGGTAAGCATCCTAGGGGGGTTTGATCTGAATCCACAAAGGAAATACACTGAAGTTTGTGACAAAATTTTGTGTATGGTTTTATTTATTGGTAACAGTCTTTTATTCCTCTGTTCATATTTTTTCTGTGCAACCAGGAAGTCTGAGCAGGATCCTGATGGCATCAAAGGAAATGAGCGATGTCTAATTTCAGTACTACCTTCTGTGGCTCCAAACAGTGTCAAAGCAGATAGGAGAAGAAATTGCATTCAGGCCATATTTTAAATAAGAACGTTGTTCACTACTTATTGAACACATAAATAGTGAAAAATATAGCAACACTTTAGACCAGAGAAATCCTGCTGATAATGACACAGCTGAAAACTTTCTGTGCTACCAAATTCCCCGAGCACATAAGTGGTATTTTCCCAGTTCTGGAGCATCTCTGCTCTCACTCAGTGCAGACTCACAGATGCCCTGAACTTCTCTATTCCAAGCAATAGTGGGTTTGGTGCTATAAACAATTATATACTTCTAGAAGCACAACTTGTTTAATCCAAACTAATAATATCATCTAATAGGAAAGGGCTCTTAAAAATAGCCTCTCTAAGGTAACTCTCATGCGCTTAAATGTGCCCTGTAGGATCACTCCATCATTATCAAGCTCTCAAATAGGCAAATGCATGTAAATCATAAAAAAAACCCCTATTCAGTTGCATGAAAAATGTGCTAAGAAAGAAAGTATTTAAAATTAATGAAAGGGATTTATCAAAGCCACCCTATGCTGTATGTGACTGTTGTATCTCTTAGTTATGTCTTAAGCCAGCTTATTTCTACAAAAGTATGGGAAGTGTCAAGGTTTTCTCTGTTCTCTTGGATAAATGTTGGTTATAACAATCATCAAATCTAACTTTGGTATCTTGCATACTATAGAGAGAAGTAGATTATGTGGGACTCATAAAAAAGACTATCAGGTCTTCACTTAAGTGCTGGAAATTCCTTGTCAGAAAGAGAAAGAGTTCATGTGAGACCTCTGTGTTATACAGAATTTGCAGAGGCCTCTGCATTGCTGATTCACTGCTGTCTTCTTTTCTTTAAGAAGACATATTACTCTTTGCCAGCTATTTAACACTTCCATGAACCTTTTAGTCATGAATAGCCTCAGTGGTTTTTTTATTCTTCTAACACTTGACCAACAGAGATGCTTAATACCATTTCAGTGGTGATGCAGAAAAGAGAAAACAAACTTTTCAGCCACACTGAAAAAAAAAAAAATTAAATTGATTATCTGGTGTAATTACAGACTGAAAAATTGTTTATGGTTTGAGTCTTGCAGTGTTTCAGTATCAGTTGATATTTAGATTAGATACATGAAGCAGATGATATCTGGCCTGAAAACATTCTAGATGTCTGAAGGATTCAGTGTCTTTTTATTGTTTGTTGCTTACATCTTGTCACAGAACATTATGTTACTTCATACCAGAGGCACGTTAGTGATGCTAGGTTATATAACACCAAAATGCAATTTGTAGTGTCTTGTGCCTTTGGATCATTGTGCCGTGGTGCCTGGCCAGGACTTCAGGGACTGTTTTTTTTTAATAATACTTGCAGATGTAGAAGTACATCCGTTGAAGTGCTATACTCTGTTGTCAAAAGTAGATCTTGTTATTGCTGAAGAGAAAGCATCACTGCATTGTACTGCACAGATCAGATCTACCACAGTCTGTCACAAGATCAGGAGGCACCCGTGTAGTCACTGAGTGATTCGTTCAAAGCAGAAGCAGAGAACACCCTGAAAAGACCCACCCACTGCTCTACACCCCTGATGGACACTGCCACCAAAACCCCTGGCACTTGTGGAGCTGCCTGGCCACACAGAGCAGGAGCAAAAGCACAGCCTGGCTGAGGAGTCACCCATAACCTTTTTTTGCCAAGAAAATCACATCCGCTCAGCTGCAGACAGATTTTTCCCTCACTCCTATAGCTGTGAGATCAGAGCTGGCCGCATCAGTGCTGCCCTTTGCCAGCTGCCAAGGCCGAGAGCCTCGCTTCTCTGCTGCCAGCACTGCACCAAAGCCATGCCTGGTAGGGCACCCAAATCTGCTTCACAGACTGCCATCTCACAGTCTGCCTTGACAGTGACTAATTACAGTGTTTCTGAGGAGTCTGTGCACGTCAAAAGGTATCATCACAGCTGTCCTGCCTTCATAAGCTTGGGTGTGTTGCATATATACCTGGCCTAGGCCTAACTCTAATCCCATTTCCTGGCTGTGACCCCACCATCCTGGCTCACCCACCTCCCCACACCCTCCCATTCCCCACCTTTCCCTCTCAGCCTGTGTTCCCATGTCAATAAACAACACACAGCCTGGCAGAGGTGCCTGCTCCACCATCCACCTCTTCTGGGAGGTGTGGCAGCCTGGCTTCTGGGGGCCTGTCCTTCTGTCCTGCCTCTGAGGGCAGTCATGGCACCCTCACCTCACCGGTGCCTGGGATCTCCGAGTGCTTTGGCCCTCATGGGTGTGTAGTGAAATGAGGCAACCAGGTGCCACTAATTGCCAGGTAGTGGGCATGAGCTTGTGTTAAGCCCACCTGTGCCTGATTAGGGCAGGCCCCAACTGTGCTTGAGCAGGATTAGGGGGCCAATAAAAGGTGAGGCTTGAAGCACAGGCTGAGCTCACTCCAGGCTAAGCCGACAGAGAGGCTTGCTGTTTTATCTGGAGCAATAGCACTGATCCAGGCTGGTCAGCCCTGAGGGCAATAGACTCAGAGCACTATTCATGAGTTTCTGCTGGAACACCTGGTTGGACCTTGGAGCGCCGTGCCCTAAAAGAGGTTCGTCTTGCAACGTGGGTGCAATTTGAGAATAGGTGTGTGAGGGGGGTGACACAAGTAGGGCTGTCCCTGTCTTCCCCGGTGCTTGCAGGTGGCTGTGGATAGTTTGTGGGCCTTCAGCAAGGGACTGTTGCCTTCCCTCAGCATGTGTTTACAGAAGTGTTTATTTGGGTGCCAAACAGATGAGGCCATGCTGGGATGATGTACCTGGGTTCTGATTGTTTTGGGCCCGGGACAAGAGGCTTCTGGGGTCTTCTGGATGACTGTACAGCTTGTGAGTACCCAGTTGTCATTCCTCAGGAGCTGCCTGTAAGCCACAGGGCTGTGGATGGGGAGAAAGAAAAACTGTAATGTCTGGGAAACAAAACAGTCTTTTAGTCTTTATCCTTGAATTGCCTTTTCTTAGGTTTCCTAACCCATCAGGGTCCTTCTTTTCTCCCTCCAAAGAGCCCCTGTATAGGTCTGCATAGGAGCACTGTATAGACCCCCCCCCAAGGATGATGATAAATTGTGAAGAACAGCATCAGGAGTAGCGTGAGGGCCTCACACACCTAAGACTTTCCCCATTTGGTTCAGAGAGGTGGTGTGGGAGGTGATCTGAGAACCTTCTTGGGTGCAGGTGTGGGTGTGGGAGGACTGAGGAGGTCTGAGGCATCATTTCTGGGGCAGAGCCTGGCAAAGCTGTACGGACACAGAACCACTTTGCTTGGGTGGTGTGCAATGCTCTGGCTGGTGGAAGGAGTTTGTCCTCAGCTGCCAAGGTCAGATAACAGCTGTTATCTGTTCTGTGAAATAGTTTTGTGGTAGTTGTGACAGTTTTGTGCTTTTTGGGTTTGACTAATTGAATATCTACGCTCAGTCCTGGTTTGTGCTACTGTAGCTTAATGGCAATTCAGGAGAGAGAATATGAACTTAATTAGGTTTTAATTCACAAGCAGTGTTCTTAAGCGCTCTATATCTCAGGTTTTCAGGCTCATCGTTTTGTTCTACTTGCATTTAAACAGTTTTTTTCTGTCTCACAAATCTGCTCTTCCAAAGTTCTCCCTTTTCTATTACCTCTGTGGGAGCCATGCAAAATAAACTAATAATTTTTTTTCTTTCCTTGTAATAATCCATCTTGTACATTTATTTCCTGTACTAGCTGTGCCTGTATTCTCAGCATTAAGTCACCTTTTCATCTGCAGATAATACAGTAGCCTGTGGGGAAAGGTATTTCAAGTGTTTCATTAATCAGCATCAGATAGGTCTTTTAATATTGTGTAATTAAATCGCTATATTGTCTTAATCCTTGAGGTTATGAACTCAATTGGAAATGCCAGCATGAATATCTCACCTCAACTTTATTGTTGGGAGAACCGTTCAAAATTAGGATTTTTTTTTTTCTTCTTAAATATTTCTGTCAGTCTCAGATCCTACAAATGTTTGTGCTGCGTATTTAACTTCTCTGCTGCAAGTCTTTTAAAGCATCACTGTGAGTGTTCAAGTCACCATCTGTGGCAGTGTTTGCAGAACTGGGACTGTTTAGGGGTAACTGGAAATATTTTGACTAAATGCTTTTTGGAGGGGCTGTTACTGAAAAAAATATTTATAGAGTTAAACCTTCTTGAAAATGTTCGTTTTGTAAACATGAAACTCTTTTGTTTAGATACATTTTATTTTTGCTTATACATTCCAGTTCTCTTTTCCAAAGCTTTGTTCTTCAACTGTTAAAAATGCTGTTTTGTTTCTTACCCCTAGCTTTCAGGCTCAGCATCTAAACATTTTTGGCCTTCCTTCTTTGTCTTGCATCAATTCAAGAGGCAGAATTGTTTAATATACTATTTTGTGTTTCTTCCAGATGTCTCAATATAATTGTTTACAGATGATTTTTCATAATCATAAAAATCAAAAGTAGTCTGTGAGTGAGGGTAGGCAGTTCAGATAATATTAGGAAATTATATTTATTCCTGAATGGACATGTAAGGCAAAGTGGCCACTGTCTTTCTTACTAATGTTTATATTAAAACACAATTCATTCTAAAAGGATATAATTTTCTTCTGAATAATAAGATTAGAATATCCAGGGATTTGATAAAGCATACATCAGAAAGTCTATTTATCTTCTCATTTGCAACAGACCCCATAAATTTATTCTATTTAGATTAATACTTTCTGTGTTGATGGATAAAGTTATGACTAAATATAATTTTTGAAAGAAGACTAAGATTTATTACTTAGAAGTTATTCCAAACCTGATATAATTCACATCTAGAGCTGTGGCTCACATAAACAGAAAACACCTGTGTCAAAAAAAATCATATATAAGCCAAAATTGCCCTAGAGGTCATTAACATTTAACTCTGTGGTTATAGTTCAGATCAGTAACTTTTTTGAATATTTGTCTCAATGAGTCATGTTAACAGACAGTAAGGAATAAAATTAAATTATTCATTTGGCCCTCTTAAATATTAATAAGTATCTGATATTGTTATCACTGAATTCAAGGACTTCAGTGGGAATAGTTTCAAGCACTAGCTTTTTAATGAGAAAATAAAAGTAGTAGAAAATACATTTCAAAAAGTAATCTCATTTCTAACATACTTTTGGGTACTTCATAAAGCCATTGTTAATGTAAGTTATTAGAAAGAGTCTGTAACCTTGCTGAGTTTTTTGGAGTATAGCATGATGCTTGGTCAAGTCCCAGCCCATGAAAACATATGATTTGTGAGTATCAGAATAAGTTCACAAAAATAACTATATTTAACTCTCAAAATTGTGGGAAAGGTCAGAAACTATGACCACTTTGTGTCCTCAGATTCAGAAACCAGATAACCAACAAAAAAAAAGCTTTTAAATTTCCATTAATTCCATTATGTTCAAACTTTCATCCATAGTAGGGTGCATGTGTGTGATTTTTTGCTTGATCAAAGGTGGCATCAGTGTTTTAAATCTTGTGCTTGGAATGCTAGCTAAACAAAATGTATAACATTGTTCTATTTTATATATAATATAGTTACAACAAAAATATTGAAAAAAAAATTATTTTAGTAAATATAATATAAATGCCAAGCTTAACAAAAAAAACAATAGAAATTATTAATAGGAGAGTGTTGAAGCATTATTCTTTCTCCAGTATCATAAAAAACCAGGAACATCTGTGGCCCATTGTTCGACCAATGCTGATCCACAGAACTAACCAACAATTAAGGTTAGGCATCACTAGATTATTTTTAATATATTTTGAAGAAAACTGGAAGCTACTTAATGATAAGTCATGAACAGAAAGACTAAGTTGAGCAGGTAAATTTGGTATCAGCCAGGGTTGGAGATGAAATAATTCCACTAGAATATAAACAAATCTGTAAATATCTTTGTTAGACACATAATAAATAAGCACTGGGTGTAGTCTTTGAATACATAAAAAATATTAGTGTAAGAACACATTTTGGCATTTCTCTAGTGCAATTTAGCACCAACATCCTCATTACTTCAGAGCTGATTTCACCTGTGGTTGTATTTCTGACAAGAATATGAATTATTTTTTCAAGATGATACACCTGCATTGTTTAGGATGAAGGCTGAAATATAACTCCTGTATCCAGTAGCAGCGTTCTATGTTCATTTGAGCTCTTCTTCCCTGACCTTGGATTCTTCAGAGCTGTTTCTCTCACATATTCTCACTCTTCTCTCTGGCTGCAACTGCTGTTGTGCAGGTTTTTTCCCTTTTTCTCAATTGTGTTATCCCAGAGATGCTGCTACTGTTGATGATGGGCTTGTCCTTGCCCAGCAGTGGGTCCATCTTGAACCCAGCTGACAGTGGCTCTATTGGACATGGGACAAGCTTCTAGCAGCTTCTCACAGTAGCCATTCCTGTAGCAACCTCCTACCAAAACCTTGCCACACAAATCAACTAAATTTCTACCCACTTTTGCTTGACTATAGAATACTAGTTGGGTCTCATCAGCTCACTTTTGTGATGAGGAAAAAAAACTATTTTGAGAAAGCTACTTGAACTCTGAAAAGAAATTGTGTGGTAGAGCTTAAAGTGACAAAGTGAATAGTAAGGGAAGAGGGTTTGCTGAAAAAGTAAACACAAGTACTTTTCAAAATAACTGATAAGCAGAACCTCCTAACATCACAATCGTTGCCCTGAGTTTAGTATTTATGTTTGGGATATACCAAATTAACACACAGGCAGACCAGTTTCTACAATTTCTCATTTTTTGTCAATCAGGTGTATTTAGAAAACAAATGTAGACATTGAGTTTAATTCTTAACTCTCCCAGTCAAAGGTGTGGACGAATGGATGTAAGTGATTATTACAGTTTAGAAAGTGATTACTTGTCATCTAAGAACCTTAAATGAATGTGTTCCTAACCTGCTACCAAGATGATAGTTTGAATCTGATGGCTAAACTTTTAATTTTAATTTGCAATGGATTAAGGGTATGCACAGGATTATGATTATTGTGATAATAGAATTATTCTTATGAGTTAACTCATAAGAAATACATTTAAATAAGATAAATCAATTTATGATTAATTGACCCTATTCATACATGCTCTTGTGGAACATGGAAACATAGGATGTTGTTGGAGATAAAACTGGCGCTCTTTTTTTCCTTGTTTCTTTTTTTTTTTTTTTGTCTCAAACCTTCAAGTCTTCCAAGACTTGTATTTGACAACTGCACAGTTACTGTCATATTTTATATTGCCACTAGTTTTTCCAAATTAGTTACCTGTGATATATCAGGAAGTCTCATAATAATCAGATCATGTTCATGCTTTACTCTTCCCAAATAGTCTGCCTTTGCAGTAGAGAGGCTTTTGAGTAGCTATTCCTTGCTGTCATGTCACACAGTCCTCTTGTTCTCCTCTCATTTTCTTTCTACTAGAAAGGAGTAAATTAGGTGACGAAAAGAGATATTTTATAGTGAATTGATACTGAACACTGAAACAGACTTCACACCTCCAGCAATGTATCTCACAAGCCTCGGAGAATTGAACAAACCAATCATGTTGAGAAAGGAAAGAAGAGGACAGGGAATAGTTTCTCACTTGTTATTTCTGAAAAGGGGGATCTTTCTGTGATATGACTTGCCTCTCTACTGCCCTGCAGTGAAGCTAGATTTTGTGGTTGTCTTATTTGTGCACTTCCTTCCCTGAGTGTTTGCAGGCTGTATGTTTTTTGTTTTCACCTTACACATCAGTTGTGTTTACTGCTGCTCTTTAGAGTAACAAATGGCAGTAAATAAGCTCCTAATGGCAAGGACTAGGTGACCTCACCTGAAGATATTGCTCATGGCCAAGGTAGGTATCATTTGCTCCCTTCCATTTATTAAGAGCATTGCTGCATTCTTCCAGGCATAGTCCTCATCTGTGTGTTTTTGTTGTTTTTGTAGATGTGTCTCTAAAGGAGTCTCTAAATAGTGGTTGGTATTTCCTATTGACCCTGTAAGTAGGGTGAGAGTGAACGCTTGCAGTCTTCCTCTTCAGCATTAGTTTTCTTTCTCATTAAGATTTTTCTAAAGCAGGTGCTAGCCTATATTTCAAGGATATGTTCTCCGTAGCACAAATACAAACAATTCATGCTTCCTATCCTTCAATGAAATCACACATTGATTAATGTGGGACATGCTGTTCTGGATATAAGTCCCCTTAAAACACAGTATTTTCTCTCCCTCAAGAAGACAATCTCCAAGATTCTCATAAGCATCTGATTGCTGAGGCTACATTTCTGATTTCTGGTCCATTTCCTAAATGAAAAATAAATGGTTATCTTGAAAGAGAGAATGGTGATAAGCTTGCCAAACAGCTATAATAAAAAGAAGAGTATAGACCTTATAGATGGAGCTCATAGGTTCTGCTCAAGAGTAGTACAAGAAAATAGGGTTACTTCCAGTGTGGCTGTGACATGAATGTAATACTTACTGTCTCATAGCAGCGATTGGTACATTTTTGGTACTTTCTTCTTTTATTTGTCTTCTGCTGATGAAGATAATGTCTTTCATTTTTACTACATAATCTTAATGTTTTTGTTAAGATATTTAATGCATGAAATGCAATGAGAGAATAATTCCTGGTTCCCTAATTCCTAAATGCATGGTTCCCTATCAGAAATGGCCTAACTAGAATTTCACAGTACAGAAGCACATTTGTCTTTGGCACTAAGAGAAGTGTCATGAAAAAGCTCTTGGTTAAATTGCAGCCACCATAGGGTTGGAATTTACATTTACACAGCTGTACAGAGTCTGCTTGAAGCATATTAGGAAAATAACAGATTCTCTGAATAGGCTGCAAGGTGAATACAGCTAAGAAAATTAAAGAAAATTTGTAGATTATCACAGCATTCTGGGGCTCAGTATTTTTACTGGCTCACCTAGTGCTGGGTGCAGGTCAGAACAAAAGGTCAGGTGTTTGTGTTTTCACAGTAACAAGTAATAATCAGCTTTTCACAGCTGATTCTGGTAACAAAAGGCAGTTGCAGATAAGATTGGATCCTTTTTTTTATGTGTCTTTCAGAGGAAAAATAGTGCAAAACCCATGGCCCATTTGTTTCTTTTCACTTTGGCTATCATCTTGGCTAGATTTTTCATTAGATCTCTCCTCTCTCAGCTGGTGCATGCCTGTGGATTGAAAGCTGGTACAGGTGAATGTTCTTGGATTCTGTGCAGAATTAATTAATGTTTTCTACTCTATGTATGCCCTTAGATTGTGCCTACCCCAGCTGAGTGCATTGAGCAATGTATCTACCATCTGTCTCGAGTTCATTTTATCCCAGATCCCTTCCCCTGGAGGGGAAAGGTGTGCTGCATGCTGTCTGGCTTTGGAAGCATGGCAAGCAGACACTGGAGGAACTCTTGGGTCATCAAGTCTCGTGTCTGGCTGTTGCATACATCTACCTTGTGTAATGCTCTTGTGAGCCCAACAATCAGCAGCCTAACATCAGATGCTAAGGATTAGAAAGCTTTCATTTTCAGCTTCAGATTGTCTCCTCTTTAATTTTTTTTTTCATTTAATTTTGTGTCACTTTTATTCTTGGTCTTAATTAGCTTTTTCCCTTCTAGGCTCTTTATCACATTTACTGAATTTATAGGCAACAATCTTGCTTCCGTTTAGCCTATCTTTTAATAAGCTATTGTGCTGTTAGAACAGGTGTGACTGTATTTGAGATAACTGTTATTCTATTAGAATTAAAGCTGGGAAAAAAACCATTCCAGCTGCATTGAATTTTTCATTTGTTGAAATCATTAAAATGGATTACACAGCTGCATTTAATTTTTCATTTGTTGAAATCATTAACATGGATTACACAGCAGTTAGTGCTGTACTTTTGTGTGAGGAAATTCCATCCTGTATTTAAGTAGGAAACCTACTACATTTATTTTCTAATATTCATTGTCTAAACATCTAAGAAAATTCAGTTTAGTCACTGGGCTCACTTGAAGAATAATCTTACTAGTTTCAAGTGAGTCTGCATTGCATAGAGTTCTGTATGAAATTGGGGAATATATTCCAACTTTTTTCTAAAGCATTAAGTGCATGCTAAAGGCAAAAAATCAGTACTGAGACTGTAATGCTCCCATCTGACACCTGAGGCAAGTCATAGAAACAGTGTGGCTCAAACAGCCCAGGGCTCCTGGGATAAATCTCTGGGTGACTGCAGGTTATGACCTATAAAGCTATAAAAACATCTCTACTTGCGTCCTCAGCATAGGACAGTCCCCTCCGTTTACCCAAGGTCAGGGGAGAGGGGATGGAGGAGAGGGGACATGCCCCTTCCTGCTGCCATGCAGGCCATGGATTTGCTCCCACTCTGGAGTGTGTCTGGATCACAGACAAAAAATGAGACTGACCTGGTTGCTGTACCTGGCATTGAGTCATGGGCTGGAAAAGAGGCCATTCTGCTGAGCTGCAAATTGATGTGAAATTAGGGCAGTTCAGTGCAAAAGGCTGTGGGATGTGAGTTTTGTGTTGACACCAGACCTGACAAGTGTGTTTGTATTCTGGTGTGACTATGACTGTCACAGTGTGTTTGTGTAGTGTTTCTGATCTGTTGCAAACAATCCATGTTTCTGGATAATCAGGCTTATTTTTGATGGATTTAGGGAATGTGTAAACTGCCTCTTGCGGAACTTTCCTCTTTCTGGCAGCCTTTTGAGTTGTGACTTTTATTAACCTTATTTTTTTAAGCTAACTCAGAAGTCTTCCTCATTGCAACTTGCTATTTCAAACTGTCCTGCAAAGGGGGAAAATTGACCTCTTCAGTCTTGAAAAGGTCTGGGTCTAGAAGGGATCACCATATCTGATGTTACTTTCTCAGTATATTAATCAGACATTACAAATGTGGATGGCATAAAATTCATGCTTCACTTTTTGAACCATTACTTGTTACTGTTAATAGACGTGGTTTGGTAATCTATCTTCTCGACTGGACTGATTGATGTTAATCATTATTCCTGTATTTATGGTAGCATAAGATATTGAAAAAACCTTGATTTAACCTGTCTCTGTAGCGAAAAGCACTCTGAGTGTTGTAAAGCTGTTCATTTGGCTTCAAAAATGTGTAGGTAAAAAAATGAAGGGAACTTGAAAATCAGCTTTGATACTTACTCTCTGGTCCACAAAGTTCAAGTATTTCTAATACTAGGAAGAACTGTTTTTTAAGTTCTTACAGATAGCAAGCCTTCTATTCCAAGAAACATAGAATCTAAACTTCAATTTTCATTTAAGATCAAGTTTTCAAAAGTGGTAACTGGCCAGTCAGATTTGTGTAAGTGGCTTTCAAAACGCTACAAGCTCAGTATGTTTTAAGTTTGCATCCATTTTGTATTCATTTTATGAGCATGGACTGCATGCAGTACAGAAAGGCTTTGAACAAAATCCTTTCTTCTCTTTACTGCCACTGTTTTTCTGGACTAACACAACTGAGATTCTTGCCACAGAAATTTTAATAAAACTGTCCTTGCTGTCTGAGCTGTCTTTGTCCCCTTTCCTACCTATCCCTTTTCTTGCCCCCCCCCTTTTTTTTTTTTTTTGCCTCTGGTAAATCCATGTAATAAACTTACAATCTCCAAATCAGTTAAAACCTACTGATATGGGGATATCTTATTGTTCCACTAAATTCTGAGTATGTTCCCTTTAGTGGACCCCCTTTGCTCTTCCTTCTGCTAGTTGATTTTTTTTTTTTTTTTTTTTGAGGAAAACTGACCCTTTCCCATCACAGCCCCCATTAACTGGTTAAATGCATGATGGAAGATAAACTTTAATAAAAATAAAACTTTTACTATTATTTTTTTTTAAACAGGAAATTATGGAGAAAGTGGAATGGAAGCCTTCAAAGAGTTGGCTGCCCAAGAAGGTCTCTGTATTGCTCACTCTGACAAGATCTACAGCAATGCTGGAGAGAAGAGCTTTGATCGCCTGCTTCGCAAACTGCGAGAGAGGTTGCCCAAGGCCAGGGTGGTGGTTTGCTTCTGTGAGGGAATGACTGTGAGGGGGATCCTCATTGCCATGAGGCGCCTGGGAGTGCTTGGAGAGTTCCTGCTAATTGGAAGGTAAGCCTTTGAGTGTGATTTCTCTGCCCACCCTCTCTTTCTTGTACTGCAGGCAGTCCTTTCCTTTCAGAACCACAAAACTCAGGTTAGACACAATTTTTCATATTTAATTGTCTATGCATGCAAAGAAGTGGCAAAATGGCAACGCAGGTCTCAGGAAGGGGATATGAAGATGTATGCCAGTGCAATCAGTGGTGTTAACTTTAGCTGATCTGAATGTTAATTTCTTCCTGTTTTATATGGTTATATGAGGTTGGTGTTTTTGTGCATCCGTGCACTTAGAGGATGGTTTCATGCACAGGTTTTATAACCAAAGTAGAGAATAAAGTATCTTGGTTTCAGAATGTGATCTGGAAGTGTGATAACATTTCTTGTGTTTCGCTAAGGATATCTCCTGGTATTTTGAAACCCCAAATAAAATGGTTTTGATTACTTAAACTTTTTTCAGTCTCAAGATTGCAAACTGGAATTTTCATCTGTACACTGAAAGCTATGGAACTGATATTACACAAACTTGCTTGGGTTTTAAAGGATCAAACTTTCTGGTGGCCAAGTCAATATGTATGTGTGCTTTTTATATTCCCAGAGTAATAATTCAGACATGTATGGGGGAAGCAGAGACCATGTTTGTCAAAATGAAGAAGGGTGCTTTTTTCTTCTGGAGTTTATCAGTTCTTTGCAGATATTCACTAAAATATGGCCAATCATAGTTCTATCACGTATGATCTATCCACATTTCCATTTTTGTGATTTTTCATTTTGAGGCTCCTTCAACTTTCACCTTGATTTGTTTGGTATCTTCGTGTCTTTTTCTGTTTCAATGAATCCTGTTCAGATCATGAAGGCTTATTTTTTCTGTCTTTTCTGTTATATTAATAATGTATTTTCAAATCCTTGTCTTTACTCTTTCTTTCTTATGTTGTTTAAACACCATTCCTTCAAGCCTTTTTACAGCTGTCTCCTTACTTACCTAGGTTCTCTTGCCTTTTTATTCTATTGCCATTTAGATCTATCAGACTTAGACTTATTTTTGTGCTTTTCTGTCCCCACAGTCTTTCTGTCTGTTACTGCTGTGTCTGGGATGCTCTTTGTTAGCCTTGTGCTATAATGTTGGGTCTTTCCCTGAATGTATTGTTCTCCTCAAAATACACAGTTATGATTTTTTTCAGTCACAGAGATAGTCAGGCCCAAGTAACAATCTGAAAGCAATCATTGTTTCATCATTTAACTTTGTTCTAGTCTTTGAGTGCAATCTGTTTGGATCACAGACTTTTCTCTAGATGAGTGTAGAGGTAAGATATAGCACATTTGTCATGCTATCATCATTAAAATTAAACAAATAGTAAAGCAGTATTTAAAATGATATTGTTTTAGATTTGTCCATGTGCTTTTCATCTACATCATTAAATATGCATAATCTGAAATGAATAATGGAATGCTTTGGGACTGATATGTCTTAAGTATGTTTTTTCAGTGAACTGAAGAACTATGTTAAATTTAGTCTGGGGTGACAGCATCCCTGGTTATTTTGTTAATGCCCTGCAGCTTTAAGCAATGTTCTGCTTCATGCATTATTGTCCCTCTCTGGTGGTGTCTTGTTGCTCCCCTGATTTTGGTGCTTTCTCTTGATGCTGTCCATAGAGACAGACAATGTCTCCTACATTAAGCACCAACTAGGTACTTTAGTGGTACAAATCTGTTTTCCTGTTAGACCCTTTACTTGATCCCCTATGCCATGGATCATTTTAATTTGAAGTATTGATTAAAATTTGACTAAGAAAAATATTTTAACAAGCATTATGCTACCCTACGTAGTTCAATTGTTTGCCTCAAAATCTGGCTAACAGCAGTACTCTGAACTATTTGTCAGAACTTCTCACCTATTAATTGCTAATAATGTGATGTCTTTGGAAATCACAATGTGTTTTTCAGGTAAGTTTTCTCATACCCTTCTTGAATGCTGGCAATGGAATGTGGGAGAATCCTTCTTATGATGGGTCAACCATTGCATTTGTAGAACAGAAAAGAGGCTGGCTGTTGTTTTGAACAGTCTGGATTGTGCCTAACAGCTGGCTGAAATAAAAAGTATTAAATGGCTTGCTCATATTTTATATGTGCTTGCAGAACTAAAGGGAAGATGTTTTCTTTGAATTGTCCTAATGAAATGATTTTTTAAAATGGCAAATCTAGCAAACTTATCCACAAGTAAGTTGTAGCAAAACTGCAGTGCTATGAATTTGGTCACCTATATATGTACAGGAACCAAGGCATGCACTAACATTACCCTGATGTGCTGTTTAGTCTTTTTTATTCAAGTATCCAGCTAAGCAAAAACTGAAAAGCCTTTTAAGAGCATTCTTTTAATTGAGGGAAGTGGGAGTGAATGTGAAATCAAGACTTTTCAATAATGAGCTAAACAAAACCTTTAATTTACCCACAGGTTTATTATCAGCTACACTGTATCAGCCTCATACTCTGCTCTGACTCACTGAAAAAAGGGAGCCTTTACAAAGGGACACCTGGCTAAATAGCTCTGTTCCTGCTAGATCTTCAGTATTGCTATTGATGAAAGTAGACAGGAGCAGCTTAGCTTGACTAAATTCAAGGTATCAGAAAGAGAGCTTGGAGCTAAATTTGACTTTATTTTCACCTGGGAATGATGCACACTGGAGATTATAGGGGGTTCCACTGAGACAGGACTGAGTTGTTAGATACTCAGGAATTTTCTGAGGTGGGCTGACTTCTCAGAAATGGAGTTATTCTGACCCCATCGTCAGGGATGGACCCTATTTGTGCTGTACCTATGCAAGTGTTCCCAAATTCAGACTGGAGAGCTAACTAGAAGTTCAATCTCCCTTGCTACTGGAAGCAGGAGTCTGTTGTACTAGTGAGAAGCAAGGAATTTACCATTTCTGAATCTGGAGAGGATGTGGGATTAAGACAGGACAGGAAAAGAGGTTTCAACCCTGCCTGAGGGAGAATGAAGGCTTTTCTGAAACCAATACACTATCCAAATGCAGTGGAAAGTTCAGTGAGAAAAATTATTAAGCTGTGAAATTAAAGATGATAAAGATTTCAAAAGTGGCCAGTAATCAAAGAGAAACAAGAGGGCAAAGTATGATCAGGGCTTTGTATAAAACCAGTTGGAATAGTATTGAAGTAACCAAAAGCAAAAATTATGTGAAGAAAATAAACTTCATTCTTAAGGGAATTCAGGTGATCTCTCTTTCAGAAGAGATTAGTTTTGATGTGAAGAGACTATGTAGGCAGATGCTCAGCATCATGTGTGGATGTTTATGCAAGACACTGTTTTTTGTGTAACTTAATAAAACATCAATGAAGTTATTGGGGAATCTTGCAAGATGGATGAATCTCCTGTTTATTCCCTGGGATGATGCATCAAGACAATGCATGTAACTTTCTTTCCAGCATCCATATGGGTAATGGAAAGGAAATTCAAAATGCCAACAAAATCTGCAGTTTTAAGAGTTACTCTGAGATAACTGGAGAAGAGATAGATGAGAAAAATTGTTGGAAATTAAAATGCTTTTTTTCAATTAGATGACTTCTCAAACTCCTACACAGTGGCTTGTGTAAACATGTGAGGAACTTTAGGAAGGAAAGGTGATATTAGTGCACATGATGTCTCTCAGTACAACAGTTGCTAAGAGGCAATGTGCTGCTTTACTTCCATAGGTTTTCCAATACTTTATGGTCATTGTTATTATTGCTCTGTAGGCTGTGGTAGACTTATCAATTTTCATTGTTGGTGGGGTGACTTGTCCTGAAAGTTCAGACTCTTGGCAGAGGGGATATGGTTGGATTCACTGCTGGAAACCCAGTGCATGACTGAGGACAAGAGAATTAGTTTTCTGTACCTAATAAAACCCTTTTAGCATAGGATGACAGAGCTTTCAGGATGCATAACGTGATGATATTTTCCCTGACTGCTCTCCTCTCACAAGACAATATTAATAATGGTGGCTTTGGCATTTAGCTTCCCACTTCCTAAAATATTGACAAAGCATTGTCAAAGTTATTGGTTTGGTTATATTATCTGGCATTGCTGGATATGTGGAATCTGATTTCATCCAGATGTAAGAGTAAGCAGCTTTTTTTGTGAGTTGACAGAGAAATTGTCCTAACAGGGTCAGTCCCTGAGTGGCAGTAAAAAAAAAAAAAAAAAAACCAACCAAAAACTGGAAGCAGAAATTGACAGGTTCACAGTATTGATTAGCAAGGGAGGAGGAAGAGTCTGGTTAGGAAGCTAGTCCTTTTGCAAGGAAACAGAAGGAGGTGACAGAAATCACTTTATAGGCAGAAATCACCTGGTCCCTGAGTGAACTTTGAGATATGCAGAAAGATGGTATCTGCTAGCTGGGCAAGTGGATTCTAGCTTAGTTGCTCAGGTGCTGTGATACTGGGGCTGGCAGTCAGGAATTAGAAGGTAATGAGGTCCAGATGTTGGGATACCTCACTAGGGACCAGAAGAGAGACAAGGAAACTGGCATCCACAACCAATCTTTTTTGGCATCCCCATCCACAATCTTTTGCCTGCGATGATAACTGTCAAGCAATCCCCCTGTCTTTATTTTGACCCACAAGATTTCTACCCTGTTCTGTTGGGTGGGGGTAGTTGGCAAGCGGCTGGGTGGGCATTTGGCTGATGACCAAGGATAACCCACCATATATGACATAGGTTGAAGTGCCAACAGCACGATGACAGGTATTTATCTTCTGTTCAGTTCTGGCATCATAAATATCATAAATAATATAGATTATCACAAATACCACCTTCCGTATCTGGCTGAAAAGATGCCTCTCACATTTGCCTGGCTCTTCCACCCAGATGAGTCCCTGATGACAGTGGCTCATGCATTACCTACAAATTGACTGATAACATTCTGCTGCCAGATTGGGATGTTTTGAATAAAGAAGATGACCATCAAAGGATGTTACTCTTCTTTTAAGTTAGGCTAGCTGAAAGGAATATTCTGTATTCTGTGTCTTCTCTGCACAGTGTCTTCATTTACCGTGAAGGCTGCCTCACATTTAGAGAAAATCAATGAGAAATGTCCACATTCTCACAGAGGAGCTGATATGCTTTGTGAGGCCAATGTGTTTAACACCATTTAAAAAAAAAAAATTACTAAAATGTACTTTTCTTTAAGTAAAGAGGAGATTAAAAAGAAATCAGTAAAAGCCAACAGTATGTTGTCAATGAGGGAGAAAAACCCAAACACTGGTGTTGTGCTAGCCTAGACTATCTCAGATAGGTTTGGGGCTTGTCAATCTAGCAAAAATAGTGTACCATGTGCTGGTTTTTTTGGGTGGTAGTCTGAGTGATAAAACTCATAGTGATTTAAAAGCCAAAAGTAAAGGTAACAAATGAAGTGGCATGCTGACAAATAGGAAGACAGTCACTTAAGCAGCAGAAGGTTTATTTTTTATGCTGCTTATGTTAGTAAGAGGACTGTTTTATCTGTCTAGTGCCTCCAGGGCCAGAGATGCTCAGAGTGACTGTTACTAATGAGGCTATTGATGCTGACAGAGTGGAAGACTCTGCATTTAAATAGATGTTCAGAGGTAATCAGGTTTTGCTGGGTTTGGTTTCAAATTGCTGGAATAAAAATCAGATAGAATCAGTGAAATGCTAAAATCATTCATGATCAATGTTCAAATATTTTCAAAGTCTATCTCTGATTGACATTTAAGCAAAATATGGTCAACTAAGATATTCCCCCCCTGGCAACATCATCCCATTTCCTGAACATTATCAAGGTTGGTAATGGGATCCATTGCTAATTTTAAAGTCTGAAACCCCAGTACAATGTCAGTCTCGACAAATTTTTATTCCTTATTTATTCATGGTTCAATCTGTAGTTGCAGTCTAGTACCTGGTAACTGTGATGAGAATTTGTAATCAGTGTGGATGAAAACAGCATTACATGATACAACACTATGAGCAAGTATGTTTTTTTACTCTCTAATCCAAAATAACATCAATGCATGTTAAATTGGATTATATGACAAATTCAAATTAGAGATGTATGTTAGAGCAGAACTTAATTTGATTTTCTCTGTAGTTTGATTTTAGAGCTCACCATTAGCCATTCCATGGCTGTTTCTTATTGATACTATGATAAACTGGATGTAAGATTAAGGTTTACTTAGCTGGGAGTTTAGAGGGTACTTCCATGCTAATACTAATAATATAAACAATGTTCACTTTTTCAGAGACAGAGAAGAATATATAAGAAATATACCTCTTGGTTTTGATGGCAAAATGAAGGGGGTTTTTGTGGGGTTTTTTTGTGTGTTTTTGTTTGTTTGTGGTTTTTTCACTTCTTTCTTCTCCTTTCTTTGTGACATGAACTAAACTAGGCTTTGGTCTTTCATATGGGCATTGATAATTAGTTTTGAAAGCATGTTTAACCCTTAGATACGTCCATGGGTAGACTCTGTTTTCAATGAGGATGACATTTTGAAAAGTTATAGGTGAGATATCAGCGCTTTTGAAGTATTACTCAACTTTATTAAACTTCAATGTTTTTGTATCTCAAAAGGAGATAATTTCTGCATTATGCAATAAAAGTAGGCACAGAATAGTAAATTTCAGCCATCATCTCTGATTTATTCCCAGTTCTTCACGGAAGAATTTAAGACATAAATTTCCCGTATGGTGCTTGCTAAAGTGAATACACTTTAGAGGAAACAGATCACATCACTAACAGGTGTGAAACTGTTCCAGCATTCCATGTGAATTCTTGCCCCAGATAGCTCAAGGAGAGTCACCAATAGCTTGAAGATATAGGGAAAAGCCCAAACCCTTATTCACAATCTTTTTTATGGGTTGATTTTTCCATATGATGTTTGGAATTGGCTGTCCTTATATGACTATGTATCAAAAGACTTCCTGAGAGGATCCCTTTTATAGGAATGTAAGGGTGTGGGCCACTCATGCGAAGAGGCATGTTTAAGCTTTAGTTGAGTGCTTGCAAAGTATTTTTTCAGAAGAAATAATTCACAAATGAGAATATTTAGATTAGATGCAGCTTTGAGTATCATCTCAGATCACTTGTTTAGATTTTCTACAGGAGTCTGAAAGAAAAACAACATCCAGGCATTTATTCAGAAGAATAGATGTCTTCATATGGATTGCTAACATAAGCATTACATGAAAGAAATACATTCAGGTTTACCAAAATGTGAATACACATGTAAGACTAATTAAAGTAGAACTAGCATTGTTTACTGAACTACAAATGTATGAGTTAGGATTTTAAAAAAAATACTTAAATGGCTTTTTTAAGTGATATGCAAAGTTGGTGATGTAACAAACAGGACATGTGAAAACCTGTGTGAAGGTAATGTACACTTTTTATTGAGAGTCATCATCAATGAACCTTTGTCATATATGTTGATTGTATTTGGGGGGTGAAAAGGAACTGAGATTTTCCTGTTTCTGGATGTGTGGTAAAGTTGACTATCAAGGCAAAGTAATGCTATCTTTCATTTGCCTAAGTCACTGGAATAGGAGAGGGGTCAAAAATGTACAACTCTGTGTCTTAAAGAAAAATACAAATTGCAGCACTTAAACCTTATGATGGTAAAACTTGGGGGGACAAACCTCTCGTTTCTGGATTCCTGGTAAAAACTTCTGTGATTCTAAGGAAGTTTATGGGTCTTAGCAAAGTAAAATTAAGACTTGGTTCAGTATTTTCAAATAGCCCTGGTGCGGATTTTGCAGGGAGAGTATTCTAAGCTAGTAATGTCCAGAATGCAAGGAAGGAACAACCTTGGGAAAAATAATTTACCTTTAAATTTTCTGCAAAGCCTTCTAAAACTGAAAAAGTGCAACAGTTCAGTGTCTGTCTATGAATTTGTATAGGCATTAGAACTGTTGAGTTATTACATAGTGCTACATGTTGTTAATCTATTATTTAACAGGTAGAATGTGTTTTATAATACCTAAGTAGAAACCAGTAGCTGGACAGCTGTTGCTCACCTGAAGGAATATGCTGTACTTTTGTGTAAATCAGTCATATTGAATGATGCTACATCAAGGGTCTTTGCATAATTTACATAGGGACAGACTTTTTGAGGCACATCTGTGTAAGGCTGGAATTCTTTATACCTCATCAGGAAACTAGGCAGTTTATATTTCTACTTACAATAGTTAAAATAAGACCCTAACACTATGAATTTTACAATTTCTGCATTTCTCTTCAGGTGCTTTTCAGGTCTCAAGTAGAAATGCAGCTTAATGAAATTCTAGTAAAAAGATGAGAAAAACCCTCCCTCAAAATCTAAAAGTCCTTTTTTTTTTTTTTTTTTTAGGTTTAAATTCTTAATTCTAAACATCAAATTAATTACCTGTTTTTTTTCAAGGAAGTGAGAAAGTAAGGATTAACCTTTCCTAGGATACTTTACTCATTATTATTTAAATATAATTGTTTTCATGTCTCCTGCCAAACCTTTGTATAAAAACAGTTTTTCTTGCTCCTGTGTGGAAATACGTAATATCACTGTTAATAGCTGTTCTTGTCCTTGAGTGTCTAGAAAATGTTACCATTAGGGGTGAGCTATTGACTGAAGGTAATAAGAATTGCCTGAGCTCTGTTCATACAAACAACATGCTTTGACAGGAAAAAGAACATCAAAGAAAAAATAATTTAGCTTACAATTTAAACACCTTTCTACTGAACGTTAGAAAGCAGTGACCGAAAAGCTCTATAGTTCCTGTAAATCATAATCTGCCTGCATTTTCAGTGCAGCAATTTTACTGCTTCTTAAAGCCTTTGGCTCATTAACCAGCAAAAGCAGCATAAAAAGCAGGGTACAATGTTGTGGAGAAAGACTGTATATTTCCATTTACTTCCTGATTTTCATTCATTTTCCCCTTTCCCCAATGCCCTCACTACCTAATGGCATTGCTGGAGAGCCCCTGGTACCTTTCCAGTGCTGGAAAATGTGCCCAGCAATCAGTAGTCAGAGAAGATGAATTAGTCTGAAGGGAGGCTAGCCCTGCAGCATCTGTATGAATATACAATGTGGAAATTTTAGGTCATGCAAAGGTTGTAATCTGGCAGCCAAAAATATAATGTTTCTAAAGCTGAAATTAAACTGTAATCAAGGCAACTGGGCCATGATGCTAAATCCTTAGTCTGTTGCTTTTCTGCTGAATTTTTCAGCCAAGACAAATAATTTCAATTTCTGATGCTTATTAGTGCTTTAGGACCTGACAGGATGTCAAGAACTTGTTTCACAATGTTGAAGCTGGCTCTTTCATGTTAATATTTCCTCTACAGAACCAGCAGTCTGTTTTGATGTAGGACTGAAAGTCTGCAGAACTGGCCAGCTTTTTCCACACTTCAGTCATTACTATCTGCACCCTAGTTCAGTTATTTGGGCCTCAAAGAGGGAGAATAAACCCAAGAATTTTGTTTCAAAGCCTTAAAAATTCACTGCTGCCTGGTAACTGACCTGGCACTTATTTTAACTGACTTTAAACTGTATGCATTATTCACTATGAGCTATTTGTGGATAAGCTTTGGTACCTAGGGCTCATACAATTATTTTCCAGGCTGGTAATTCAGCTGTATTTATTCATTCAGTGGGGAGTAAGTTTAAGATCTTTCCTTCTGGCCTTCTTTTCTTCCAAGCTTGGAGGCTGTGATGCAAGTCAGAGTTAGAAAACATAAAGAGCAAGAAAAAATACACCAGTGTTGTTTAGTTGAGTAGAAATGGAAAGTGTTCATTTTCTGCTTTGCAAAATAAAACTCAGTTAATGAAACAAACCTAAAAACTTAGGGATGATGTATCCTGGTTTTGTTTGTGGGTGAATGTGTGATAGCAGTCAAAAAAAAAAAAAAAAAAAGACCTCTGTATCTCACAAGGAGCTTAATAAGACTGGCCCCTGTATTATTTTCAATTATATATAAAAATATATTTGTTATCGAAAAATGGTAACCAGCTTGAATCTGGTGTCCTATGTTACCATGAAAATTTTAAAACTAAATTCTGAGAATAGACAGTGGTATAAAGGAAAAAAACTAGGCAGGTATTCTGACTTTACAGACTGGCAGCTGATAATTTTCAGAGTTGCAAACTGAGTAAATGTGGGGACTTGCTAGAAGTTAACTTCATGTGAGCAAATGAACCAGATGCTGAAGCCTATTGAAAGAACAATTCAGTCAGTGCCCAGACTAATTTACAGTGGAACACCTAGAGTACAAAATTAGATGTGTTAATCTGCATGCATTTCAAGTTAATTTGTCTCAGCAGTGTGATTACAATGTATGTTAAATAAACCAGGAATGAGAATGGAGAATTTGGTCTTCACAAGAAACTTGCCACCAACTCTCTGGTAAGTGTTTAGAAAGCATATACTCTGCTAAAAGAATAGAAATAGAGGGTGATAGAGCATAATGTCTGTCTAGATCTCTGTTGTCCAAGTGTGACTGCTTAATTTTTTCCCTTTCCCATTATGTTTTGGAAGAAATTATTTGATGGTAAGACTTAAGTAGTTGCACAACCTGATACTCAATAGTATGTAATAGTTGCAGTTGTAGAGAGATGCAGGCAGAATCAAGAAGCAGGAAAACTAAAAGGCCAAGAAAGGAAAAGAGATAGTATTGAACTTTGAGGAAGAAAATATGCCTTGCAGGAAAGGAAGTAAGTAGCATGAGCAAGTTGGAGGGGATGAGTTATAAGGGTCTTCATAAAATGGAGATACTGAGGATAGCGGTTTGGTTTCAGGCAATGGTTATTTATTCTAATACAGATGGAGGTGAGTTAAGATACATGAAACAAGCTGAGTCTCTATAAATTGCACAAATAGAATGGAAGCAGTATCACGACCCCAAACTAGCTAAAGTGGTGGACTGTCCACACTTCAATAGAAGAATGCTTCTGTTGATACTGAAGCCCTCTAGTAAAACATCGAGAGGTGAATTTTGTTTTTGTGGTGCTGTGAATCCTAAACAACCCTCCAGGTAAGAGGGCTGTTAAAATGAATGTGAAATGAGAATATCTTTCTGATACAAAATGCTTACGTGTTAAAACAAAAAAATGTCCATGTGCCCTAGTATGATGGTTTTGTCAGTGGTGGACACTCAATCCTTGCAATTCAAATTAAGATCTTTTACTTCCATGTATTTTCTCCTCTGTGAAGAAATATATCTCCTGGGTTTATTTTCTGACTGGCTGATTTGTTTCAAGCCCAATGATTGACATTCTTTGCAATTTTCATCCTTGGAATGGAAACTATAGATTTTGTGCTTGTTTGGTAATGCCTGATTCTTGTTTAGAGCTTCCAAAGCTATCTACTTAAAAAAACCCCTCAGCTGTGTCTGAGAGTTCCACACATTACTCTGAATATGAAAGGATGATGTCTTCTGTGTACTTTAAATTTTCAGGTTTTTAACTGAGTCAGTTCTTCCTAATGGAAAAGGGAGCAGGATTCTACCTGGATTAATTTTCATCATTTATGTTAGGCATAACATCATGGTTGTCCTAATGTCTTTTTCTAACTAAATGCAACAGTTTTAAGGTTCTGCAGACTACAAGTGCCTTGTGGAAGGGACATTCTTTTAGATCTGTGCAGTGCAATACACAGGGGGGAGGACACCATGGCTCAGAACTGGGTTTTCTGGTCACTACTGCAACTCATGTAAATAAAAATAACTTACTTGAACTTAAAAAGAACTTACTGAATAATAATTATTAAGGGAATACCAAACACAAAAGAGGGAATTTTTTTTTTCTGTTTTAAAAAAACAGACTTGCTGTGAGGCTAGGATAAATTATTTGTACTTTCCAGAGATGCATTTTGTCTTCGCATGGGAGCCATGCCCTTAGTGCTTAAGAGGAGGTATTCAGGATCAGCAGGGGCAGCTTTGCTACTTGTCCTGGTGACCGTGGAAAGAGGTTGGCTAGAAGTCTGGAGGGGAAACTGTATCAAATTACATGATTCTATCAGACCATATGGGCACACAATAAAGCTTCAGTTTTTCTGACAGAGCTCCAAAAAAAGATATTGCAAAGTGATTAAGACCTACTTCTAGTCACTCTTCTCCTTTTCCTGGCTTGAGCCAATGAAAGTTGTCGTTCAGAATCTAGCCCTTCATCTTTTAAAATCCTAAGTTTTCCTTATGCCAGAGTCCTTGGATTAGAGTAAATGTTTTATTTGAGCCAGTGGTAATATTCAGGGTCTTATGAGTTTGAGATTGCAACTCCCACTTCAGAACCAGGCTTTACAATCTAAGGGTTGTGGTTTCATTGCCAGGTATTTTACTGGGTTCAAACTTACTTTTCCTGTTAACCTCAAATCACTTTTTGTGTCCCCAGGCAGACACAGCTTAATGTATCTGTCCCTTACCTGTCCAGATTCTCCAGCTCTCTGCTCCTGGCTACCTCTAAAATAAGCTTCATGCATTCTTAATGCCTCAGTCTGCAGCATAGTGAAAGCTGGAATAGTGGAAACACTGTAAAAGTAAATTATTTTTGTGTTGAATTTAAGACTTCAACTCTTGTATTGACTACATTATTCCATGTTGCATGTAATATAAAACTCCATGATTCATATAAATGAAACTGCCACAAATTTTCAGACTGAGATGCAGGAGCTTTGCTATGTAACTGGAATCCCCCCATGAGATAGGCAGTGATTTACACCCCTCTTGAAGGAATTGGGATCTCTTGACCATTGTGGAATATATGGGTGAGCTAAATGATAGGGGCAAATGTACAGAGGGAGAAACAGCTGTACAGTGTTCTTGGTGATGTGATTCTACTTTCCTTGGGTTTACAACAGAGGAACTCAATTTTTGCTGCAGTGCATAGTAGCAAAAATTAGTAGCAAGAAAAACAAATCTCAGAACTTGGTCTCTGGAAGGTATATATATCCAGTTACTAGTTTTCCCTCTTTTTTTCAAAGATCTGTAGGAGTGATAGTTTCTGTCAGCTTTATTGAAAGGTTAATAGCTGAACTAAACATTCATGTAACAAGCCAAACCAAATTTTAATAATTTTATGATTTGTTTTTTTTTTTCCTCAGGAGCAAGAAAAAAATTGTTCTTGGGCAAACTAAAATTTTTTTGTTAAATCCAGAACAATGTTGTGTCAATTTCAAAACAAATATGCTATTTCAAAATAAAAAGTCATAATGTTCCTATTTTGAAAATGAGACTATTGAAAAATATTGAACCTAGAGAATGCCAAAATAAATTGTCATAATATTTAACCATCTATGCTTTCAAAATTGGTAAACATTTTTGATCTCCCCACAAGTGTATTTTCCAGCAGATGGATTATTCATCCATTTCTTTGTAGTTTTCATAATGCTTTTGAAATCCCTGCTGATAATGACTCCACCAATCAAGATCTCCCACCATGTTCAGCAGTCTGAGACTCCATCTAATTATGGATAATAATAAGAGAAGCCTCCATATTTTTTCTGTGTGGGCTATACCAACACAATGTAATAATTATATACACTCAAGTCTTTAGGAGCACAGGACACTGCAGCACACTTTCTCAGCAATACAGGATACTCAACACATCAAATCCATTGTATGTTTGCACTGAGTTCCCATAGGATAGTGACTTGGCTTCAGAATTCTTACTCAAGGTCAGCTTTCCTTAAGGAACCTGGTGATCTTTGACAAAGCTATCTACAAGACATCTGTGGTCTTCAGAGTCAAAACCGACCAATGCCCTGGCCAAAATGGCAAAATACTGTAATAGTGTGAAGCCATTTTGTGCAAAATACAAGGCTTCTGTCTGAGACTTACTTTAGGATGCAGAGTATAAAGTAAACAACTTGAGTACTGGCTTCTCTCACCACTAATCATAAAAACATATGCAGAGGAGTACATAGAATGCACTGTCCCTAAACAAACAACTCCCTAATAGGCAGCTGCAAGCATACAAGTTCCATGACATATTCAGTGCTCTATGAGCAAGAGCAGGACAGAACCAGAGAGGAGGTTGTTAAGGCTCACAGTCCTCCTATTAGAGGTCAGGATCCTCCCACCGTACCTGAGCAAGGAAGGCAGTAACTCTGAGCTCTTAACAGAGGGCTGAGTTGCCCTATGAAGGCACAAGATTCTATTTATAATTTTGTTTCTGAATTCTGGCAAATGAGTTAACATTTCTTTGTAATAAGTAGACCATCTATTGGAGATTTTCAAGGTATTTATTTTGGTTTAATGTTTTTTTTTTCTTTTTTTCTCTTATGTTGTCTGTATAAGGACACAATTCATACTACTGATGTATGTGATCTCCTTGACATAAGATCTTTTATCTCATTTTTCTTTATTAATGCACTCTGTGCTATGGGTCAGGCTTCATTTTATTGTTTCATGCTTTCAACAATAATATTTCTGAAGAGTAAATTCATAGAACAGTTTCTCTCATTTCCTTTTCTCTCATCATGGCATATCCTGTGGCCTAAAAACCTGATGATGCTTTGAGAGGAGGTGGATATGGTAGTACACCAAAATATTTGTTAGCCAAGTAGATACATTTGTGTGAGTAGAATACCCAGCCAAATCTTCAGAAATGAGCAGGTGGCCACTTAGCATGTGCTTCCTTGTAATTTCTCCAGTAATATACTTCATATTATCTACATTTTCATGCCCCTTCTCAAAATAAATTTAATATTGGAAAAGATACATGTGTGTAATTTACACACCTTCTTTGTTATTAGCAGCACGGGTACATAAACAGAAGGTAGATTTATGATGTTGAGACATTTTTTTCTGGATATCTTTAAATTTAGTTGTGAGGTGGGAATACAGTTTTTTTTTTCCAAATATACAAGAGTCTCTAGGAGATGAAGTTGTATCTGAAAATCCCAGAAAAAAAGATGAAGATGGAAATTTTAGGGAAAGCAAGGCCTGAAGTTGTCTGCAGTGAGTTTTTTTTCTCAGCACTGTTGGAGAGGGGACTACTGACCCAAGCATGGTGATTGAGGAATCTCTTTCGTAGCTAGGGACAGCAGGTAGGGTCAAAATCAGAAGATTTTCTGCCTTCCCAGATGCTCAAGATGGAATCTTCTGAAACCTTGGTGCATCTTTGTGGCCTTGGGCAACTTCTCTGGTACCTCCAGACTCCTTTTTTGGTTTTGGTGTCTCTTGAGTGGAACAGAACTGCCTTAAGTTAAAAGCTAGAGTGCTCTTGAAGCTGACAAGCCTAGAGAAGTAGAAACTGTTGCTGGTGTGAAGTATTAATCTTCCCTCCAATTGACTATTTTTTTTACTTGGGTAGTGTTGGGCATTTTAAACTGGCTTCTAAAATTTAGTATTTAAAGTTTCTCAAAGGAAAGGAATGTCAGAAGTATTCTGAAGACTATTTTAGAGTGACCAATATTTATAATTAGGTTTTTATCTATACTGAATTTAAGGACTGTTTTCATATTTGTGGTAATAGAAAACTAATTTGTCTTCACATTGACAGTCAGCTGTGGTATAAATCCACATTGTAAATTGTTCAGCAAAAGAGTGTCCTAGCTTGTCCATTTACAATATGACTAATTTCCTGAACCTATTGTATGTATTAGAAAATTAGATGATGTACATTTCATTTACACCAGCATACAGGCTATGTATACCTGATGCAATTAATATAGCTAGATAAGAAGTGGGTGTATTTTGATACAAAGGCGAATGTGAACCACCGATTTTCTGTCATGGAAGTGTGTAATTAAGCAGTTTTCTGCTCTGACCTACAGGAGATACTGAACCTTGGCTGTGAGAAACATGTAAATTGCAGCCCTGTATTTTTAGGAAAAAAGGATGATATTTACAGCAAAGACAGTGTATTATCAGTATTATCATGTCTCTGTAGTTAGCAGAAACTGTTTCCCAGGAGTCTCCAAGTGTTACAATTTCAGCAATCCAAATCTAGAAGACTTTTTTTTTTTCCATTTTCATAACATTTGCTCGTGCCACTTTAAATCACAGAGTTGTTGGAGTAGGAAGGGACCTCTAGAGATCACCTAGACTGCTAAAGCAGGATTGCCTAGAGCATGCTACAGAGGACTGCATCCAGGCAGGGTTTGAATGTCTGCTGAGATAAAGACTGCCCAACCTCTCTGGGCATCCTATTCCAGTGCTTTGTCACCCTCACAGCAAAGAAGTTTTTCCTCATGTTCAGATGGAACTGTGCTCCAGCTTTTGCCTGTTGCCCCTTGTCCTGTCATTGAGCACTACTGAAAAGAGTCTGACTCCATCCTCCTTACACAGACCCTTTAGATATTTATAATCTTCTCCTCTTCAGGCTAAGCAGTCCCAGCTCTCTAAGCCTTTTGTTGTAAAACATTCCCCAGCTCCCCAGTCACCTTTGTTGTCCTCTGCTGGACTTTGTCCAGTAGTTTCCTGTCTTTCAACTCGGGAGCTCAGAACTGAACACAGTATTCAAGGTGTGGCCTCAGATCTCAGTGGCTCAAGTGGTATTGGCCAAGTAGAGGTTGCTTAAATCCCACAACCCCGTTACCCAGGTAAAGTCTCCTTGCTTTCCTTGGAATCCTGGGTTGGGATTCTCTGCAGGATCATTTAGTAGGCCCATATGGCTGGCTCACAAATACTTCTGAATAATTCTTTGCTACATAGAGAAGGAAAGCCATCACCTCTTCCTCCTCCTTACACTTAACCAGTACCACACTGGCCATGATTTTAGCTGTGCAGGAGAGATTTTATAACTTCTTGGCATCACTAGGGATTATTTTTTCTCTATATGCTTAGCTCAGGGCTTCCTGGCTATCGATCAGCAAGAAGTTCCTTTCTCCCATTTTCTTCATTCTTGTTTTGTCCCTCACCAGACACCTCCTGTCTCTGTTGAAATTCAGTGCAAGTAAGAAAATCTTGCTAAGCAGTTCCTTGATTACCAGCTCCCACTCTCCAGAGTTGCATCAAAATGAAAAAATCCATTTGTAAACTCATTATGACTGCCATATTTGCTACAAGATTCTTACTGGCTAATAATTTCATGTAACTAGGAGGCTAGGATTTGATTTTAAGTGTTATTAAGTTAAACAAAATAATCAAATGATGCTTTCTCATTGTGTGTGTGTTAATTTATAAGGTGAATTAACATCTTTTTCTTTTTTTTTTTTTTTTCATTAAGTGCTGAGAAGAATAGCAGAAAACCAGAGTTCATATAATTATTAACATGTTCTAATTATGGAGTGAGCCTGTCAGAGCCTCAAGCACAGAGAGGTGTAGGTAACTATTGGTTTCCTCTGCAGTTGTGTTTATTCCACATCAGTTGTTGCTCAAATTTTCTGTTTGCCAGACCAGCATGTAAAAGCAGGACCTGCAAGGTTCATTGAGCCCAGAGAATATATTTGGTGTGTCAGTGTACATGGGGAGAGAGGGATTGCAGTGCTATGCTGAGGGTACAGACTCAGGTTATGGTAGGTTATGGTAAGGTAAGGACTATTTATATGGTAATAGTAAGGACTAGTACTAGGAGTAAACTTGCTGACCACAGTTCAGGGAACAGCTGCTAGGGATGATCAGGCCTGGCTGAATGTGTATTTGCTTCATGATGAAGAATATTTATGCCTTACAATCTGGCAAATGTTTGATTTATGACTGCACAGAGTGCTTATATCTGTAATGAGGAACAAAGAAAATCAAATTACTTTTTAAAAACCTTTTAATACATCAGAATATGGATTACCCTAGAGACTTTTTATAAGGGTATGTTCATATTCTGTGGCTTCTGCTTTCCTAAAATGTTAAACTGTGGCAAACATGGTTTCTCTTATTCCAGATAAGACCAAGTCCTGAGAAACATTATCTGAACCCTGAATTTTGTGTTTCTGGTCAGCTTCTGCTGCCTTAGTAGTGAACATTTTTTTAATCACTGCTTGACATTTCTAGCATAGCTGACTTTCAGAAGATTTAAGCTAATTAATATAGAACATCAAGAATCATGGAATAAAGGTTAGTAAGAAAACAGAAACAAGTGTTGGATTTGATCCTTATTCCCATCAGCACACACACCTGTTCTTTGTTTTTTTCCAGCACCTTTTAAAGAAATAACCTTCAACTCAAACTGTATCAGGCTGTGGGCTACATTATTGGCCCATTTTTCCTCAGAGGTTTTAGGATCTCTTACTTCCCTCTGACTAATTTTTTGAGATCAGGATGGGAACTATATGACCTTTTCAGCTTAGAGAATGGAGACAGCCATCTTTAGGTAAAGCTTGATAGGAAGCAAATACCAATTTATCATTATTACTTTTACTTTGTGACACTGAGTAAACCTCTCCTGCAAATGCCTGGTGTTTTTGCAGTCTGTGAAAAGGACATAGTAATGCTTTCTTGTCTTCACTCTGCAGGAGAGAATTAATGCATTAATGTTTTATTGTTTTATAGATTAGATGATCTCTATACAGGTGTTATTTAGGATTCCTGATTGCATCTGTATATTTCCCTAAGTTATCTTGAAGTGAAAACATGCTGAAAGTCAAATGGTACTTTGGTTATATAAGGAAGATCACAGGGGATAAATGCATGCTATCTAACTGGAATATATTAATTGGATTTTAAATTATTTTTGGAAATAAGTGAAGTTAGTTTTCACATGGCATACTAGAGGGAAAACAGCAGTTTTGAAATCTCTGTTCTTTACAGACTGAACAGATACAATGTCACACTCAACAATACAATAAAAGAGGACATCTGTCTTTGGCTCCTGATTGATACCAAATGAAATATTGACTACATTTGTGTTCCAATGGGACTGATTTTTTTTTCTTCCCACAAGAAAATAGATTCATAGCAATAAACATTGAATAACAGACACTCATTGGTATGGTAATATTGACAGAAGTCTTCACATCCCCTCCCCTGTTCTATCAACTCTTCAGTTCTTATAGATTTTTTTTTTTTAATATTTGAAGCTGTAATATAACTTTGTCTCTTACATCAATGTTTAAAATTTGCCAATGTTGTATGTTTGGTTTTTAATTAACAAAAACCTCTTTGTGATCAAAGAAAAAAAAAACAGATGAGAGAGAACAAAATACAGATATGCAACTTCATTTTGAACTGAACCAAGAAAAGTACAATCAGTAAGTAATAAGAAATAATACATAAAATAATTCTGTAAGAGGCTACAATTCTGGATAATGATGAGAGAGATGCAAATATAAAACAGCATGGTATTTGCACTCAAGATAAGTGGATACTGATCTTGGCTGGAAAAACTTCTGGAAAAATTTGGAGATTTCTTTCTTTCTACAATTAGTATTTAAAGACCTTAAAAGACAAGGCCTGCTAAATCTATAAGAGACTCATTGCTGTACATACAGACTGAAACAAAATGAAGTAAAATACAGTACAGTAACAATGTGAGGTCATGGATGATTTTTCAAAATAGAAAATATGACCTTGGCCACAATAAATGATATTTGCTGACTGATCAGAAATGGTATCTACCCACTATGGCATGATAAATTTAAAACAAGGTTTAATCAGGCAAGAAGCCTTGTGTCAGAGAATTCTAGTGAAGGATTACACTAAATTATAGCACATAGTGTTAACTGATGCTTAATGCAGAATATATGAGAAAACTTGGTGGGACACATAAACATACATGTCCCACTATACTGAGGCTATATAGGAATTGGAATTAAGTTCCTTTGAGCTAATGAATTCTGAAAGTGATTAAATGTCTGTTGTTGATTTGTTTGTTTTCTCTGAAGATGCTTTGCCTTCACATACTGTGTTATCTTGCCAAGCACCACAAACTACATCTTTTGCCAGTTTTCTTGGAGTGTTTCCATTACTAGAGTAGGCTAGCAAGCAAATTCATACTGACTGCTTGATTTAGTGTTCTTTAGTTACGTATCAGTGAAGTGAGACATCTTTACGTTAAATGAAAATGAGCTAGGTAGCGAATGGTGATGAACAGGAGGTTACCTTTCATGGCACTGCTAATGCTTTCATTAAGACCAGCTTCATTAACATACATTAGGAGCAATGCAAGGATGTTTTGTTCCTTCTATAAAAAGGGCAGGGGACAATTTTGGGATTCATTGATTCACCTTGCCAGCATACAAGGACACAATAGATGCAGCTCACAACTTTGATTGCCTGGCCATACTTCATAAATCTCAGATGCTAGATCTTTTATTTTATGCTTACTGCTGCTCCCATGAATCAAGAAGAAAAAGTAGTGAGCCAGATGGGACCAGCCTTTTGGACCATCCTTAAAAATGGCACAGTACAATTTCATCTAAGAAGTGTGCTGGAAGCCCTCTGCCCAGGACTGATGAGTGTTGCTGGCTAAGACTACCATGTGGAGGGATGTCTGTCTTTTAATTTTGTATGGTGGAAGCATGCACAGCTTCCTAATGTGCTCTTGGTACAGCTCTAAGCAATAAAATATATTGGAAATACATTGGAATATATATATATATATATATCAAGGAGCATCTAAAACTAAACAAATACCAGAGGCTTCAAATTGTATTTTTGAATAACAACACTGTGTAACTACACAGTATATCCCACAGTACAAATTCTACCTCTGAATTATGAATGTTTTTCTCTGCCTTACCAACAGTCTGTTTGAAAGTTCCAAAGCGATAGACACTTCTGTCTTGGATGTGAGGAACTTTCCCTTTCAATATTTTCAGTTTTCTGTTCACTGGAAAGTGAATAGGAAGGTGAATAAAATCACCCTCTGTGAAGTCCTGTATTATAAAGGGCAATGTGCAATGTGAAAATAAACTGATTATTTCATATAGTATGAATGGAGTAAAGAACAATTTAAGAAACTGGAGCCTTTGGCAGTGGACACTCTCTCTCTCTCTGTCTTTTCAGCCAGGCTTCGTCTTCATTTAAATAGAAAGCTTTCACCTAACTAAGGATAAGTGATGTGTATTTGACAACCTATGAATTTGCTTTCAGTAGGAACTGCATCTTCAGTAACGCTTTCCTGCAGTCATGAAGATTGTTACAGGAAAGATGCTTCTTTGCTTAGCAACCTGGTGGATATACAAATCAAAGTTTCCCTTTTTGGTTCCCATGGTATCTATGCAACATTCATAAATATTTTAATTACAAACCTAGACTGTTATGGGCTTGTTTTAAAGTTTTATGGGCAAACAACCAAAATAAAAATCTACATAATCTGGAAGGAGATGCAAACAGCAGGGAGGAAGTACTCATTTATGGAAGAAGTCACATGATGTTGCCAACAATGTACAGCAAGGAAGATAAATACCTTGCACAAAAAATTGTAGACCTTGCCTTTCACACTGTAGAATGAAAATTTTACACCACTCAGGTGTCATCTTCCAGTAAAATTAATTGTTTTGGGTTTGTGGTAATCATGCAGGACCAAATACAAAAAGACCAAATTAGAAGAGTAAATCCCTTGTGAGATTTCTGAAGCCAGGGTTCAAAATCTTTTTTTTTAAACATTTCCTTTGGGATTTGGTCTGACGGATTGCTCAGATGAACAGATGGGCCAGGAAGGGCAAGGGAAAGACTAGTGTTTTTTTGTAAATATTATAACATGCAGCTTGTAACTCCGAAATATAATGTAGAAAATTAGGCACAAATATGTCCTTGTGTGTATACCAGTAAGCAGGTGTGACTCTTAGCTCATTTCCTTGATCTAACACAGATGCATTACTCAGTCTTATCAGCCTTAATTTCAAGTATGTTATTCTGCCAGCTTTACCTCACATATGGTGTTCCGAGGTAGATTCCAGATCTACTTTTGCTATAGAAATCTGTAATTGAATTTTTTCTACCCTAGAAACTACTAGCTGAGTTTATATTCATTCTTTCATATGACATATGTAACCCTGTAACCCAGTAAAAATTCAGTGTGATTGCTTATAACTGGCCACGGGCTTCTACTAGGTTTTGTTTTGTCTTTCCTGGAGATTTGTTGGAGGCTGCAGCACCAATTCTCTGATGACCAGGTGACTTTTTCCTACTTCATTTAGCTTTTGTTTAGCTCTCCATGACTGTAGTTTTGATGTTTATTATTACTTCTGCAAGTAATAGAGAATAAAAAGTGCTTCTGTACATCAAGGGGACCACCTGTAAGTCTAGAATAAAGTGCAGCACAGAGTACTAAAGGCATGAGGTCATGGACATAAACTGATGCTGGAGGCTCCAGGTCTATAAACAACTCATCCATGGCAGCAAAGGAATGCAGCCTTGGGAACTTGGTAAAACCTATTTCAGGCATAATGTCAACAAAGAACAGTAAACAATAGGTAATATAGACTGAATTTACTTGCAATATGAACTTGTTGACCAAGAAATCAAAACCAAAGTGGATAGCATATTAGGAAATGTAAAAATTACTCTGAGTGAGAAGAACCATCAGCATCACTCATCCTGGAAATGTTCTCTGGATACTGAAAACCCTTTTTTCCCTCCCTTTCCCTGTAGCCCCCTCATCCTCCCAAAGCTTTTGACCTTAGAAACATGAGCAAAACATCAAATGCAGGCATGAAGGTTTGGATATATATATAATGTCAAGTGTACATAGTTATATATAAGCAATACATCATATTACCTTTTACATTATAGTATTTATGAATTAAAATTTTAGCAGAACTGTGACTAGATTAAAAATAATGGATCAGGCTGCTAAGTCTAATGAAACTGACAAGAAATGCTTGAGTTTGCATATAACTCAAGCCCACAGCTTGAGTTCCTTTTGCCCACAGCCAAATCTTCAATGTAAGTGATGGGAATTAACTAATGTGTAACTTGGAAACAACAAAGCAGCAGCACACATCTACAGTGAGCGTGTTAAAAGTGGTGGCATCCTCTGAATTTGAACACTCTTTTAACCCTTTTTTTAAATGAAAAGATAAATGCCACAATTAAGGTCACAGCTCAAAGATGCATTGCATTTAGGTGAGATCTGGGTGCTTTCTTTTGAGCTCTGTATGGACACAGGTGATCTCATGAACAGTTCACTGCTAGTGCAGTTAAATAACCTCTGCTATAACTAAATCACCTTGACAACACTATAAATAAAGCATTTCAGAGTTGAATATATTATGTAAAAAAAAGAAAAAAAGAGGAAATACTGGGATCTGGATGAATTTAATGAAACTAAATATGGAAAAAATATTTTTGTTTTGCAAGTTATATTTCTCTATGTTCTGCTAAGCCATTCTGTGCTATTAATTTTGGGATGTTGCATTGCTTAAGTGGTATAGTAAAGGCAAGGATACAGAGGGCTGACATCACTGTAATCACATCTGAGTTTGCATTTTGTCTAAATCATTCCTTGATAGGAATTTACAATTTCTAAAAATGTTTTACATTTGACAAATTTTCCCAATTTTAGTGTCTATAAAAACTGCTTATATTGGTTGTTTTTTTTGAATTAGAAAGTCCGATAGAATATTAACCAATATATTTCACTTGTATTAATGTAAAAAAAACCAGAAAATTAAATTGTGCAGTCTCTTACTCATCTAGCTGAATAATTAACAACCAAAGTTGGCATGATGACTTCAGGAGAAAGAAGTCTAAGAATAACACCAATCTAAGAATAACATATTATAAGCAATAGAACATAAGCTAATTTTATTTGCATTTATTTGAATAAAAAATAACATATAATCTCTTTCAGCAATGGAAATAATTACCAGATTAATTTAGCAGAATCCTTTAAAGTTTGGTAGTCCTTAATAAACCATTAATGTCTACTACACATGCATGCAAATGATACTGTAACACATTTTTTTCATTTGCAAATGCTTATAAGCTGCTTTCTAGTGGCTCGGATTTAAGCTGTGTGATTAAAGAAAAGTAATGCTCCTTGTTCAGTCTCAAACCTGATTGTTTCATCCCAGTTCTACAAAAGGAAATGCAGCCTTTCCTTTCAACACAACTAAAGAAAGCTAGTGCAAATCTGTTAGGTTTGTTGATTCTTCTAACTACTGAGTCTTTCCTGGGGTTTTAGGATCCATTTCTGGAACAGACAAAAGGCAGCGTCTGCATTGTAACTGTATTCCTTCCTCAGAAAAGAAATACTCACTAGTCAATTCTATTTAACATTTGCTCTGGGAAAACAGTGAGTTTGAGTATGGAGTAACAGGTTGAAAAGTGCAGTGGTTGATTTTTGTTGTTCCTTTGAATCAAACTGTGGAGGTAAATGAATATACCTGAGGTTGAACTAAACTGGTCAGTGCTGCTAGAGGGGAGTGTAAGGACAGGAAGGCTCTCCACTTGCTCATTCATTGCATGACAAAAATTTTATTGAAGAGTGCAGTTGAGTTGGGCACTTTGACCAGTAAACTCACCTCTGACATGAAGTTCATTTCTATGTAGGAAGCCACACCAAGCCACTTCTTTTACAGTCTTCTGGGTATGAGCACTCACCTGGAGTTTCATATACTCAAACCAAGTTTTGCTTTTAAAAATGAAAACGTGATGCATCTCTGTTTAAGGGAAGAATAATACACAAGCATAACACCTGTGTTTTCTCCTACTGCCTTTACAACTGCCTTCTTAATTATGTTATTTTATTATGGAATGATTAAACATTATTTTTGAAGTATGTGGTTCACTTGCATGTGAGATTCAAACAGGAGTATGTCTGAGTGATCTCTTGTTGGCTTGGGAGTTTGTTTTGAGACCAATGAGAAAGTATACATGCAGCTGATAGCATCCAGAAGTAAATACAACTGAGAGGCAGAAAACCCACACCTCAAACTTTCTTATTTAATCCAGTGTAAGGATTTCCACATGTAAGAGTACTTGGTTCTCTTCAGATAAAAAAAGTGAGTACCTCCCTAGTTGGTGTCATAATCTGTTTATATGGGGTGAACTGCAGGGAAAAGTAATAATTTAGTAGTGATCTTATCAAATCCACTCAGGATATAGATAACTGACTCCTTGATACTCCTGTTCTCCAGAAGGTAAAAGGTATTAGAAGTTTGTACTTTGACTGGCAAACAGTTTATCAAAATGAGAAACAAGAAGATCTCTAAAACTTTTCAGTTACCTGGCCTGTGAAAAATCCAGTAGCGTTTCTATAGCAACTGCAATGGGCTACTGATGATGTCATCACTCAGCAACCAACTAAAATGCTTATAACCTAATTGCAAATACTGGATACAAATAAACATTGAATCATCTAATTGCTAGTATGAATAATGTTCCCACCTTTTTTAACAATTTACTACAAAGAAGAAAAGGCCTCACACCTGACTGGTCAAAATAGTAACCACATGCAATAATTTGTAAGAGTGAGAAATATCTTTGTTGCCAAACTCATTTCTTTTCAGGCACATACAATGTAGATAAGTACTGAAAATATGTTTAATGTTTGTAGTCTCAGTAAAAATCTTTCCATGGTGCTAGATATAAATTCAAGGAGATATTTAAACTTCATTTGCTGAAAAAAACTACTCATATTGAGTTATTAGTACACCAGCACCTGGCTGGTGCTGTGCATTGGAGCTCTCTGAATGATGTACAGGCCCAATACCCAATCCAACAGTTGCTTCTCAATATTCTTCTCTGCTGCCTACCCTTGAAAGAATGGAGCTGCTTTCTTATGGGTGTGGAACTAAATTTTCTGTTAATTTTTCTCAATAAATCAATGGGCAAGTGCAGTCAGTCAAAATTTAGAACAATGCTTATCACTCTTTATTAATTTGTAGTAAAGATTGAATATTTTCCTGCTGAGTTTGTATAGAAGAGATGTATAGCACTTTCGATAGGAATATCCCTTTCCCCCAAATTATGGGTTTCATCATTATCTGTATTTTGCTGTCTCATAGGATTTCCATTGGGCTAGGTATCTGCAGGCCTGCATTTTTACACAGAGACTAAGAAAAAATTTCAGTCCTTCTGGTAGGAGTTGTTCACAGCTGTATGTCTATTTTTCTCCTCTATCTGAAAAAGTTACCATCTTCTTATCTCTTTCCATAAGTCTACTAAAAAAAGTCGTGGTGATTATGATCAAATTCTACTTGACTCTTTCAGGTATATCCTCCTTTTGTGTATTCATTTCTAGAAAATGAATTTGCTGATTAATTAGGTACTCTTAACTTGCTTATTGACTGTATTTGAGGAGATATGTGAGTCCTATTTGGACAGACTGTCTGTCTCTGTCATTCAAAGAACTTTGTTTTCTTTTATGGTGGAGGGGAAAGTGAGGAGGTCCTCCCTTGTCTTTTTGCATTTCTGCTGACTTCAGAGAAAGAGCTTTGGATAAGATGTGATGCAAGGCTTTCCCCTGACTACAGCAAGGTGTCTGCCCAGTCTTCCTTCCTTACATTTTTGACCTTAACTTCCTGATCTTGCTTTCCCTTTATTTCTGCCTTCAATCTCTGATTTGCACATGACTCATCTCCACATCCCTTTGATTCTCTGCTAGTCCTAGGTGTAAGTTGGCAGTTTTATCCAGCTTGGCTTTTCAGAGTCTTTCTCTAGCTCTTGGCTTCCTAACTGCCTGATCTATCTAGCCTTGCCCTGGTTTCTTTCTCTTAACATTGAATGCGACAGCTACAGCCCTCTTCTCCCTAACATTATGATTTAAAACATTTTCTTCATGGCAAACTTCTTTCTTTTCAGCGTTCCCATTTTTGCATTAATCTGAGGAAGAGTATACAAGCAGGACTGGTAAAGTGCAAATATAAGGATGTGATCTTTGATATAAAGAGCACATTTAAAAAGAAAAAAAAATGCCCTAATATAGGAGGCAATCAGAAGAATGGAAATAACATGCAGAGAAGATGTCTCTGTAAAATTACAGATTGCTTATCAAATAAGAGAGCTGTCTTTTTCCTGCACCTTGAGACTGCTGGGATTTGTTCTGTCCTTGCCAGGGACAGAACATGGGCTTTTGTGAACACACAGAAGTGTCAAAGATAGCATAGAGTGAGCCTTGAGGAGAAAAGAAGAGAACAGACTGTTGGAAATTGCAGTTCTGAGTCTGGTGGAGAAGAAAGATCTTGGTAACCTGACAGGGAACAGCTGAAAAATAGTGGCTTAAGTAAAGTTAAGATGCAGAATAGGGGAGGCAGTAAATGAATTGGGTCTAACATGGCCAAATCAACTGAATAGTAAGGTTTTATTTACAGTTTGGAAGGGATTAAGGCAAAGGAAAAGTTAAGCATCAGTATGGTCAGGACTTGAACTCTGAGAGTAGATGTGACCTGAAACCGTAGGAATGTTGTGAGCAGCAAAATAAAGGGGACAGTTGAAAATGAACTTAGCTCAGAGACTGGGAGAGGCAAAGAAGTGTTGAAGCATTAAATGCTTTGCATTTTCAAAATCTAAATGGTAACCGTGCTTTAGGCTTTCAGAGTCAGAACTGCTTCTTACAGTATGTTCCTGACCAAACCTGGAAGGATGAATGTTTCTGACGTTATGGAAGGAATGTCATTAGTGTTTCTTCATTTACAGTACATCTCCTGACTTCTATCTCCTCTCATATTGTTTTTATTTGAAACAGGTGTTTTGCCCAGATGAAATACATCACACTTGCTCTTACCATAAGCTGAAAATAGGTAAGAGGAGAATTATTCCTAGAACTGACATTTTAACATAGTTCTCATAATTGCTTATCAAGTTAAACATTTCTCTGGCTAGGCACCAGAGCCAGCTGTTAGAACAGTGGGCTTCAGGATGAAACTCAACAGGTATTCAGTGTTAGGAAAAGCATCAGGACTCTGTATTGCTGTTACATTTTTAGCTAAAGTTATTGTCTGTCTTTTAGTAGACGCTTTACAATTTTGTCTCTATGGGTTATCAGGAGAGATACTGATAAACAGTTTTTCTCACTGGTGATATCTATGCTCACAATGTGCCTTTGACTATCTTAGAGGGGTATATCATATCAGAAATTCTGGGTTGAAGTTTTATTAGTCAGAAGAAAACTTCAAATAAAAAAGTGTTTTCTGTGCTTATTTGTAAATTTACATTGAAACAGTGAACAGCTCACAAATCTGCCCCACTCTGAGGACTTATTGACCTGTGCCAAAATTTTTCTGTTTCTGCTGTGAGATACATTGTTATTCTTTTAACTTGGAGCAGAGTTAACCTAGCTGCTATTTTACCTATGAGTAGTTCAATATTTTTGGGTTACAACACTTGAAGAAATATTGCTATGCTATTGTATTCTTGTGGATTGTATTGCCTGGAGATTATTTTTTTCTGGTGCAATTTCTTATTCCGTTCTCTGGTAAAAATATGAAGTAAAGAAAAGCCATGCACATGAAATGTCCATAGTATGTAAAATTTTCCATATGTTCCAAAAAAAAAAAAAAAAAAAAAAATGCCCAAAAAACCCCAACAACTAATAATTATACCTCTTGTAACTCATAAGTGCCAGGAAGGTCCCTTAATTCCTTATTCCAGAAATTCTCGTGACTTTGACTTAGAATGATTAGTCATATAAAGTGAAAGCTCACAGCTTACAACATGCAGAACAGTTTATAGTAAAAATGAGTATGAATGCCATTTTAATCAAAAACTACAGAGAAAGGTGTGAAGTAGCAATATGGTTCTATCATATTTAAAACAAGATGAGACAGTTAATCATCCAGTATGTTTCAAAAAAATTATTTTCATTTTTCTTTTTTCTAAAAACTGATAATGCAAAAAGTTACCTAAAGAATGATAACAGCTATATTATACATTAATGGCTATGAATTTAATATTACCATTAGTTATGAGAACCTGCCCTCCTTCTGGTGTCTATGAGTGGTGGCATTAAGGACTTCCTTAATGCTTATTTGTATGACATTCTTTTTCATTAATTCAATTCTTTTGTGCTTCATAGGAAGAATGGCTAAATGTCCTCCTGAGAGAAAAAAAGCTTATAAATTTCACTGTAAGTTTAAAAAGCAGTTACCTTTTCAAAGGTTAGAGTATTCTTGTTGCACTTCCAGGGGCTGTATGTTTTATAAAATTTTGAGCTGAAAAATCACCATAAATCATGCAATCTCTCTTCCTGCTAGGGCAGGGAAATGTTCCTTACAGCACATTTTCTGCATTTGCCAAACCTTGAAATATTGCAAGCAATGTGATTGCTATTTTCTGCCATTTCTTTGAGCTGTTCCACAGCCAAATGAACTGAACTGTCAAGATGCTCATGGTACACATCTCAAGCTTTCTTTCTGCCAATCCCTTTTCACTGCTTGGTGTCACCACATTTTAAAACTATCACTTATAGTTAGTGTATTTTATGTTTATATATTTGGTTTGTTCTTGAGCATTTACACACAACTACTGCTATCTCTTGGTCTAGCTGTTCATGTGCAATCCCATGTTCTTTTCTTGTAATTAATCTAGTATGGTTTTGTTGGTTTATTTCCACCACTCTCCTCTTTGCAGTGAAATGAGGCAATCAGGTGTTGCTTATTATGAGGTGGGAGGTGTGAGCTTGTGTTAATCCCACCTGTGTCCAATTAGGGCTGAGCCCAGCTGTGCATGAGCAGGACTGGGGGGGGGAGGGGGGGCAATAAAAGGTGAGCTTCTGAATGTGTGCTCAGCTCACTCTTGATCAGCCAGAGGAGGAGGTTAC
The DNA here is from genome assembly GCF_036169615.1 of Heliangelus exortis. Classification (NCBI taxonomy): domain Eukaryota; kingdom Metazoa; phylum Chordata; class Aves; order Apodiformes; family Trochilidae; genus Heliangelus; species Heliangelus exortis. Next base: position 48,922,128 of record NC_092424.1, read on the forward strand.
CTGAGTCTGGAGCAGAAGCACTGAACAAGGCTTGCCAAGTCTAAAGGCAGCAAGATTGGAGCACTGTTTGTGAGCCTTGGCAAGGACACCTGCTTGACTTTGAAGCGCTGTGCCCCAAGAAAGGTTTGTCTGCTACACCTCTTCTCTAGCTTGGTCTCCAGTTCTTCAGCCTTTCTAGTGACAAGGTTAATAGGCAGAGATCTGGGGATGAATCTGTTTAAAACTGACATAGGAGGCTCTTAATTTTCTGTCTCCTCTAAAAATGTACCATTCTTCCATATAAAGTTCACTGATTTGGTTGTTGTCACAAGCTTGTTCTAGCCATTGGTGAAATTCCCACTCGTAAATGGTGGACATTACTTGTACTGCATTTCCAGATTAATTTCTATTTCAACTTTCCTGATTTCTCTAGTTTTGAAATGGCTGTTAAATTTTGGGAAGATGTATCCTTGTAAAATCCTCTCTTTTTTTTGGTTCTGTAGATAGATTATCAACTTCATTTTGCTTTTTTCTATGCCTGTTTTAGTTACTCTAATTGAGTTGTTTCCATTTTCACTAGTATGTGTGACTTCTCACAGTTTATTACCATTTTGAATTTTCATTGACCTTCTCTCCAGGGTTCTTAGTGAATATGATGATTAATACTATTTTTTGACTTATGCAGAACTCTGTTCTTACATTGTGCTCAGTAAAGTGTTTTCCATTATTCTTAGGGCAAGAATAATTTCTTCTTTTTTATCAATGAAACAGCAAATAATCAGCCATGGGGGACACTGATTTAAAAACAAACAACACAAAAGCAAAAAACAAACAAAACAACCAGAAAACAAACAAACAGAAAATAGAGTGAAAAAAATTGCTGACTTTAAGTGAGAGGATCAAAGTGACAAAATAGCTCTAAATCTGTGCTCTGGAGTCTATTAAATCTAAAACTATAATGCTTGTGTAAGTTCTCTTACTTTAAGAATTCTAACCTCTAAATTGATTTCACTGGATTTTAACTCATAAAAACATTTCTATCATTGAAGCTTTCTTTACCTTAAGAAAAAAGGTTTTGATTCTATAAACATTTCCTGAATATTTGTCTACTATACGGGAGGACTGATTTCTGTTTCATCAGGTATCCTGAATATATTCTGATTGCAAAATCAAAGATAACCACAGCCAGATGTTGCTCTAAAAATGTGTCAAAGTATTAAAGTGCAATAACCTCTGAATATATTTATATATAAAATATATGTATTTATAGACTTACTGAAGTGCATTTATTGAATCATCATTAAAATAATCCTAATTTCCCATAAGGTTGCTTAATATTTAAGAATTTAAACACAGTTAGTAAATCTTTGGCAGAGCAGTTTTAGGAAATATTGAATAATCTAGGTGATGAGCCTCTATTTTTTTTCATAATTAAATAAACCCAGATTTAAATTATTTTTCTCTTTTGCTACTACCAGCTGAATTTGTTGCTTCATTAAGTACTTTTACTTAAGAGTCTTATTAATTACAAGGGAAGAGATCAAAGGGCCACAACAATTTTTTTATTTTCTGCTTTTAAGAGCTTCTGAATTATAAGTTTCTGAAATAAGATAGATGTTGCTGTCAAAATTGTGTTGGGGTTTTTTTGCCATTTGACAATGAAAATGTTGGACACTCCTTGGTTTCATGGATGCAACAGTCATCATAAATGAACCCAGAGTTAATCTTTGTCTGCAAAAAGGTGAAAATAAAAATTACAGGATTTTTTAACCATACTTACTTAAAGATTTCCTATCACTAACCTTAGCAAGACGTAGAAAAAGCAAAATAACAAAGGCAGTCTTGTTTTTGAATCAGCTGAAATACCATGCAGTAATGAATAAGAGGGACCATCCAGTCCCTCCTTTTGTACTTACAAAGTTTAAAGTAAGTGATCTTTGCAATTTTTTTATCTGAAGGTGTTTAGAAACTTCCAGTGAAAGACATTTAATGACTTCCCAAGTTAATTTGCTCCATTTTTTTGGCAACACTTAGTATTTAAAAGTATTGCCTACTGCCTAATATATATCCCAGAAATTAGGCTTAATAGTTCTCATTAATCCTCTGGATGTGGAACAAAAGTTAGTGCTGTGCTTTTTGTGGCAGCTTTTACACACCAGACATTTTTAATGTCCCTAACCCTTAGTTTTCTACAGATTAAGTAAACCACTAACTTTATCTTTGCTCATAGGTCATATTTATATTTTTCTGCTTGTTCTATCCTGGAATGCCAGAATTTTTGACACTTCTTAACTGGATGACTCATTTTCAGTTTCTGATTCATTTAATATTTACCAAGCCCCTTTACAATGTGTTTTACACTGTTTATTACTTTCATATTTTCAATTTATCCCAGGGTATTCCACTGGTTGAATTAATTTTATAAAGTCTGTATGATAAACTTAAGGGGACCATATCTTGTACTTTGCATATGTGAGTCTCACATAGAAGACTGCCAGAACCCTAGCTGAAGTGGAGATATCTCAAGTGGTGTTTCATTACAGTCCACTAACATACCTAACCTGACAAATGTAGGAAATTAAATCAGTTGAAGAACTTTTGTTCTTAACAAATATGTAGTTTGCTCCAGTCACTTTGTAATCTCTTTGTGCCTATAAGTGGGCCACTGGATATTTTTTTCAAGATTTTTTGGGGGTTGCAAGTCAGTTTGTCAATCCCTAATTAATGTAATTTCCTAAATTCTCCTTTCTTACCCTTCTTTTTGAAATAGGCCAAATTCATATCTCTGTAATCTCAATTCTTCTTCACTAGCTGGAAACAATTTTAAAACATCCTTTGCTGGGTGACTTCATCTACCTTCTCAAGCAGGGGATGCTATCAGTATCTTTGCCTTCACCTTTCATAAGTGTCTCACTCACCACTTTGAGATCAAATAGTTTCTACTCAATAGGCCATGTGTGCATTGTTCCAGTTTCTTTCATATCCACTGTAATTATTGGACAAGTATTCCTCTCACTGCTTTCTGAATTTTACACACCATAGAAATAGGACCTGTCAGTTGCTGTGAGATTTACAGATTGTTTCTGTGTACCTTAGAGGTTCGAGATTCAGCCATACAAAATCTTGAATTTACAGAGTAAAAGAAATAAAGTAATCTAGATAGTTTATTAGCTGCTCATTATTTTTCAGCTTCTTTCACATCACAGTGTCCATAGGCATAAGTGTATTTGCTCACAGTGTATAATAACACACAGTTAGAAATATCTACCTTATCTCTGCAATACATTTTTCAGTATATTCTCAAACCTCTCTCCATTAGAAATGTGAGATGGGACAAAACTGATCAGATGTCATAGGAGTTTAAATAAATTATAGTTTTCCTTTCTCTACAATATACAAACAAAACAAAACAAAAAATCCCTTATTTTGAACAGGTTGTTATACTATCTTTAAATAGTTTTCATTAAATATTCAAACTTGGCAGTGCAGAAGCTTTAGTGAGCGTGTTATGCTCCTGTATGTCAATGACATTTATTCTAATCTAGCATAATTTGATAGTTATATGAGCCTCAACACAGTGTCAATCAGTGCCTGTTCTGTATTCTTGTGTAAATGCTCCTGTCAACATGAGGAATCCTTGAAAAGAGAAGCAGAAATTGGATGCTCTTGAATGGCACATCCTGAAAAGGTGACAGGCAGTTAAGAAGAGCTTGTACAGTCCTTTTGCTGTATCACCTAATAGCATTTCCAGCAATTAACTTTACAACGGGGATCTGAAAGACTAAAAATTTTGTTCCTCTGAGCACTTTATTCCAGGGAGGAAAAAAAATGAGCAGTAACTTTTTTCTGTGAAAGACACTACAGGCTGTTCAAAGGCCTGTGCTTTGCAAGCATGTAATTTTGATTTAAATTCCTTTAAAGACATTTTGCTACTCTAGTGCTTTCACTTAATCATGCTGTTGTCCACTTTACAATGGGAAGGCTGGAGACAGTCTGTGTAGTTTTTGAAAGATGGTGAAAGTTTTTGAGCTGGACAGGGAGAATGAAGACATTAGAGACAGCACTGAGGGCAACTTCCTTGCAGGGATGTTACTCAGCCCGGTCCAGTGGTTTGAAGGTCCTCTCTGTTGTGGAGTTAGCACTGCCATGCCAGCATTCTTCCAGGGTCTGTCAAAACATTAGCCTGGGAGGCTAAAACCAGCTTGATTCATCTTATATTTTCA